>NW_007755633.1:0-339 GCF_000696425.1 Galeopterus variegatus | reverse complement strand
ACCCGTGCCCTCCTCCCCGTAGCCTGGGTTTCTGTTCCTTCGCTTGGCTCTGTTCACCAGTTGCCTTCACAGTTCTGCGAAACAGATCCCTGGGGAGAGTGACACAGGTGTGTGCTTGTTGGGATGGGGAGGGATTTGGTGCTGGAAGAAAAGTTGGGAAGGCTTCTGAATAATGACAATGTAGAATTTCATAGAAGTCAATTAGTCAGCCTCAGCTTTTATATCTTCTCTGACAGGGAGCTCTCTCACTCTCGGGCAGCAGGTTCCAGCCGGGAGCGCTTGCCCTGAGAGCGCTCTTCTTTCCTGTTGAACCAACAGGTGCCCCCTTACCCCGGCCCT
>NW_007755632.1:4000-7433 GCF_000696425.1 Galeopterus variegatus | reverse complement strand
AGCCGGTGGTGGACCCGACAGAGTGGTGTCCCGTGTGAGGCATTTTTTTTAAAAGGTGAGCGAGTGAGGCCCCCGGCTGCTCGGTCCTGAAAGAAGGTCAACGAAGGGTGATCAACCAACGGAGTGGCCCCCGCAACCGCAGTAGTCGTCGTGAAGTAATCCGCCTGCGTGTCAGGGTGAGTACCATAACAGGGGGATGTCCCTGCACTTCTCTGCCCTGTTGCTTCCCTTTGTCCCTTCCTCGCAGGGCAACATGGGAGGCGTGTGTGGAAAGAGTGACGAGACAGCCTGCAAGGATCTAAAGTACATGTTAAGCCTGCAAGGCTCTAAAGTACATGTTAAAAAGCAGAGGCCTAGAAATATCTGACTCCACGGCCACCAATGCCTGCCGTCATGTGGTGCAGGTAGCCCCTTGGGCACCTTCGTCCTACTTTCGTCCAACTTGTTCTTGTATGAGACTTGGGACCGGGTTCAGACCCTGGCCAGAAAGAATGAGATTAGTCACGTGCTAGACCCCACCTTAGGGTTCTACCCAACCATTTCTGCCCTAAAGCTTTGCTTCCATCCCGAGCATCAGGAAGGGGCAGAAAGGGATTGGGCGCAGTTCGATGAGGAGAGAAAAAAGGAAACAAAGCTGCCAATGCAAGGCCCTGAGCCACTGAGTGATACCTATGCCCTTACCCTGTACCCTCCTTTCCCGGAATACTCACCCCACCAAAGTTTAGCCGAAGGAGAGAAAGCAGCACCTGAAGAAGTGGAGGAGNGTACTAAGTAGTGGCATTAGCCTGTTCCTTAGTAATTGCTTCTCGACTTTTTCCACTGCTTTATGTGAACTTCCTACATACACTTGGGCTCAACCAGAGGTGGCATGGAGAAACTTTGCCTACGCTCCTGGGTCACCACCCACTTGGTCCATTACCCTTTAAGTAAACTACACTCTTTAATTAAGAGTCTGCTTCATTTTTCAGTCTCAAGATACCCTCTCAGTTTGGTGGGTATTTTGTCTTTGCTCCACCCTCAGACAATACTGGAGAGGGGTGAGCCCCTAATCCAATATTACTTGATGTCCTTATAAAAAGTTTGGAAAATTGGGGAAATTTGGAGACATAGATGTACACGGGGAGAACCATGTGAAGATTGGAGTTATGCTGCCACAAGCCAAGAACCTACCAGAAGGTGGAGGGAGAGTACTGGAACATATTCTTTCTTAGCACCCTCAGAGGGAGCATGGCCCTAGTGACACCTTAACCTTGAACCTATGGTCTTCAAATCAGTAAGACAATAAATTCCTGTTGTTTAAGCCACCTAGCTTGTGGTGTTTTGCTACAGCAGCCCTAACAAACTGATTACTCCAGATTTCTTTTGATTAGTGTTAGCCTGGTATATCTTAGGGCTTAAGTCTGCAATTTTTTTTTTTTTCTATTTTTTCTCTCTGTTTTTCATTTCTCTGGGTTTTTTTCCCCTTACTTCCTTTGGGTTAATTGAACATTTTTAAGAATTCTGTTTTGATTTATCCATACCTTTTCTTTTTAGTGTATATCTCTGCATAGCTTTTTGTATTAATATATTAAATATTTAAGACAATAATAATATAATTGTTTTAAATATTTTCTCTACATACATTTAGAACCACATTAGATAGTGTTACAAATTTTGCTTCTATCATCAAACATAACTTAGGAAAATGACAAGGAGGAGGAGAGTATATTATATTTTTGCTTACTGTGTTCTTTCTTCCTGATTTTCCAATTTTCCTTCTTTTATCATTGCCTTTCTGTTTAGGGAACTTCTTTTATGAATTATTTAAGAGCAGATTTAGTAACAAATTCTTTAGTTTCCCTTCACCTAAGGATGACTCAATTTCCTCTTCATTTCTGAAGGCTGTTTTTATTGGATATGGGATTCTGAATTGACAGTTCTTTTCTTTCAGCACCTGAAAAATATTGTGCTTGCATGGTTTTGGTGAGAAATCTGTTGTAATTAAAATTGCTTTTCCCCATGCATCAGGTGTTGTTTCTTTCTAACTGCTTCCAGATTCTTTTTTGTTCTGTTTAGTCTTCAGACATTTGACTATAACATGTCATGATGTGGATTTTTCTATGTAAATTCTATTTGGGGTTTGACTAGCTTCTTCAATCTTCAGTCTTCAATTTTACATTTCTTGCCAAATTTGGGAAGGATTTCAGCCATTATATCTTGCAGTGCCTTTTTAGCCCTGTCCTCTCTCTCCTCTCCTTCTGAGACTTCAGAGTCTGATGAGATAAATATTAGATCTTTCATTACAGTCCCAAAGGTTCCAGAAGTTCCGTTTATTTATTTATTTATTTTCCAGTCTATTTTCTTTCCTGCTGTCCAGACTGGGTAAGTTCTATTGTTCTGTCTCCAAGCTAACTCATTCTTCCCTCTGCCTCATCAATTTTGCTGTTGAGTCTGTCTATTGAATGTTTGGCTGTTGTGCTTTTTGGTTCTAAAATTTCCATTTGGTTCTTTACAGTTCCTATTTCTTGGCTGAGACTTTCTGTTTATTTGTATGCTTCAAGCATAGTATAATTCCTCATTGCAGCAATTTTATTATGGCTGCTTGAAAATCTTTGTTAAATAAACTTAACATCTCTGTCATCTAGTGTTGACATTTATTGATTTTTTTATTCAATTTGTGATTTTTCTGGTTCTTGAGATGATGAGCGATTTATTATTGAATTCTGAACATTTAAGACTATGAGAATTTGTGTCTTATTTAAGCCTCTGTTTCAGTTGGCTTCTTTTGACATGGCCCTGGCAGAAGTGAGGTTGCAGCCTCATTACTGCCAGGTGAGGATAGAGGCCCAGGTTCCCCACATGGCCTCCTCTGACATTCAAGGGGGGTGAAGCCCCTCATTACCACTGGATAGGGGTGTAAGTCCTGGCTGCCCTCTAGTCTGTACGTCCTTGACTAGAGAGGATAGGAGTTTGTCATTACCGCTCCCCAGATGGCCTCCACTGACACCATCGAGGGTGACCTTGTTATCACTCGGTGATGGTGAACATCCTGACTCTCCACTAGGATTGGGACATCTCTTTATAGCCTGGTCACGGTAGAAGTCTAGGCTCTCCACTCAACATTTGCTGGCATAGGTGGAAGTGGGGCCACAGTCTTTTCTGTGGTGTTTAGCTGGAATAGAGTAGTTGTTGTCTAAAAGTCAACTTTTAGCCTTGCTAGGCTGACCTTTGGCTAGAAAGAGCAGGCTTGTTGAGGCTTTTGTTTTGTTTTGTCCACACCATTGGCATTTTCAAGTTTCCAGCTTCTTCTGCTCTAACTCTGGGATACATTAAGGGGGAAAAAAATCCAGGGAATTTACTACCATGTTATGCCTTGGGTCCTGAAGTCCCTAGTCAGTCTTCTTTTGCCTCTCCATTTTTCTTTTATTTATTTATTTATTTATTTATTTATTTA
>NW_007755632.1:0-458 GCF_000696425.1 Galeopterus variegatus | reverse complement strand
AGGGGATCGCAACCCTTGGTGTGGTGTCACCCGCACTGCGCTCAGCCAGTGAGCACACCAGCCATTCCCATATAGGATCTGAACCGCAGTGGGAGCGTCGCTGCACTCCCAGCGCCGCACTCTCCCGAGTGCGCCATGGGGTCGGCCCCCCATTTGCCTTTAAAAGCAAGTGCTTGTGTGATAATAAACGGAACTGCTCGACAGAACTCCTGTCACGTCTGAGTGTCCTTTAACGGGCTGGTTGGGGCCAGCGGCTGTGCTCACCTCTCTTCACAGCTCTCTTCCCCCGTCTCCTCCCAACAGGGACTGGAGGGAAAGAGGAATCTGGGCAATTTGCTCGCCCACCAGAAGGGACACCAGGGGAGAGACTGATAGCAAGGCAAGGGCTGTACGGGTCAGCCGGTGGTGGACCCGACAGAGTGGTGTCCCGTGTGAGGCATTTTTTTTAAAAGGTGAGC
>NW_007755631.1:5443-7434 GCF_000696425.1 Galeopterus variegatus | reverse complement strand
AGTGTGAAATAATAGTGACTTAAGCAAGATAAGTTATTTCTCATGTGCAAATGATGTGAGAAGTTCAAGGCTGGTTGGGGTCTCCATGGTATCAAAGACCCCAGTTCTTCCTATATTTCTTATTGGTTATTCTCAGACTGGCCTCATGGTCCAAGGTAGCTGCAGGAGCCCCTGCCATTGCTCTGCATTCTAAGCAGCAGAGAAGAGAAAGGGGGAAGAGCAAATAGGAGCATTTTCTAGCTAAATCACATTACTTTAATGAGTTCCCTTTAGAGAAGCATCTTGAAAATCTTTCACAATAATTCCACTTGCATTTAATGAGCTGGAAACTAGTTAGATAATCATATTTACCAGCAAGTTTGGGGAGATGTAGATGTTTAACCCTAGGTGGCAATGTGCTCAGGTGAGGAAGTAGGTTTGGTTATTAGAGAAGAGGAGAGACTTGGATTTGGAGGCAAAGAGCAGTTTCTCTCACCTACATTAGAGGGTATATGGTGGAATTAGAATTTCCATACATAACAAGCCCCTAAAAAGGAGCGTGGCACATACCATGATCTCTTAAACTATGCATGCATTGTGTTTCATTTAAAAAAGTAAAACTGATGAGAAGAAGACAATATTCTTCATTTATTTTGTAACTCCAAAAATGTGTAGACCAGGATTTCTCAATCTTGTCACTATTGACATTTGGAGCCAGATCATCTTTGCTTTGGGGGCTGTTCCATGCATTGTAGCTTGTTTATCAGTATCCCTGACCTCTACCCACTAGATGACAGTAGCATCCCAGGTGTGACAATAAAAAATGTTTCCATCCACTGCCAATGTCCCCATGGGAGCAAAATTGCCCCCAATTGAGAACCAGTGGCCTAGACCTGTGCTGAACAGTAAGTTACTCTTCTCTGTTATCTGAGGGTTGAATGCAGCAGGAGCTTAAGGCCCTTCAGTGCTCATTCCATTGTGTCCAACTCAGCATAGGAACGAGGAGATTTTCCCAGTGAGTAATAAATAACCAGGCTATCATGCAGCTAGAAAATGGATGGATCATCTACTACTTTTCTCCTGAAGGTAATACAGTGAAGATGCAATTTGAGGGAGAAATAAAATGCTATGTAACGGTTCCATTCATTCATCACAAATATTTGTTGAACAACTGCTATGTGCTCAACACCAGTCTAGGCTCTGGGGATACTACAGTAAACAAAGAGGACAGGAGCCCATGTCCCCATGAAGCTCACTTCTAAGACTCCAGGCAGATAAAGGAATACCTGTATAATGTCCTGTCGGGGCATGGTGTGGACAGTGAGGCAGGTACGTGGGCAGGTGGGCAGGGGATGACCCAGGAAGGCGTGGCTGAGAAGGTGGCATTTGTGCCAAGATGTGAACAAGGAGTAGAGGTGAGCTGGGTGTCTCTCTGGGAAGGAGAGTTCTGGGTGGAGAAAAAAACAGCCTTGAAGGGGTGGAGTAGCAGGAAATAAAGTTGGAGACAGGGCACAGGCAGACAAGTTGGGGCCAATAAAACCGAGGATTCATGCGGGCAGTAGAATGGCAGCTCAGAGGTGGGAAGAGCAGAAGAGAAATGTGGATAACCCAGAAGTGTTCCACACTGGAGCTGATGGGCTTTGCAGGTGGTGACCAGAAAAGCTCAGAAAGTGTGCAGTTCCTGTACAGCCTTATGCAAACCTTATCTTTTAAACTATAGAATTAAAAAAGCTGAATCATCAATATTACTTCTAGGTTTTCTTACTCATCTGTGCCGATATTTGTTCAAAATAATTTTTAAAGTCACGGATGCTTATATAATACAATGTATAGGACAGTGACCCAAACCCCAGCATGACCCTGCTGATTTGCAAAGAGATTTCAGGACCATTATCAAATATGTGCGTTCCTGGATTTTCCCATCTGTGACATGAAGCTCTAAGGCTTACTGTTAACCTCGTTAACCTGGGATTGAGAGGAAACGCGTAGGGTACTTCACCAATTTCAGGAGA
>NW_007755631.1:4304-5278 GCF_000696425.1 Galeopterus variegatus | reverse complement strand
TTGAGAGGAAACGCGTAGGGTACTTCACCAATTTCAGGAGAGATGCAAACTTAATTATCTGCACATATGTCCAGTTGTGATAATATCCAAAGGAGATGAACATTGATTAATATGTAAGATTCATTCTCAAGGATTCAGACTAAAGTCAACCCTTAAATTTATGTCAGCTTTGTAATATATTCCACGGTTTCTGCTGGAGTCCACTGTGACTTATTGATTTGCTCTTGTTCTTGGGTGAAAGGGATTGATTTCTTTTCTTGTGAAATTCAAAGTCTTTCCTGCCAGCCTTGATCCTTCAATCACAAGCTGTGGTTTCGTGATCTATGATCACTAGTGGTGCAATTTCCCTCCCCTGCAACGTTTACAAAATAGTTCAAATGCGCGCCTTTCATTCAAATTCACTTTATGTCTGTAAAAAAGTCATTAATTTCTTGATGGAATGAGGAGAAAATGGGTGCTTAAATAGGAAGAAATATCGATATAACAAATTATCATCCATATAATACCCAACTAATACAAAACTGGATGAAAACACTCGTGTGCATATATGAGAGCTCCTCAAAAAGTTCATGGAAAAATTCATATTTTCTTTTAATTCCATTTTCCATGAACTTTTTCAAGTACCCTCATGTGTGTATACACACACACACACACACACACACGAGGGGTCTTCAAAAAATGGTAAAACTAAATTAAAAGATAATACAAATCTTTCCATGAACACACTCATATATATATGATTGTGATATTATGGGAGTGAGGTAAGAAATGTATTCTATTAAACATATAAATGAGAATAATGACAAAGTTTAGAGTGTGTGTGTGTGTGTGTGTGTGTGTGTGTGTGTGTAGCAAGGGATCTCAAAAATGGAAAAGAGACTGTTCAATTAAAGAAACAAATTATTTAACCAGCAATTCCCACAAACAATGCAAAATTACTGTATATAACTTAGGTATAAGTATAATGCATTATA
>NW_007755631.1:1998-2648 GCF_000696425.1 Galeopterus variegatus | reverse complement strand
CTAGTTCCCTCACCCTGGCAACTACTAATCTACTTTCTGTCTTTATATATTATCTATTCTGGACATTTTGTATAAATGGAATCATACAATGTGTTGTCTTTTCATAGAAATGGAATCACACGCTATGTGTCTGGTTTCTTTCACTGAGCATAATGTTTTACATCACACTAAGTGCTGTAGCAATTTTGCTTCATCTGAAGTGTAGCATATATCAGTACTTCATTATTTTTTATTGTTAAATTCCTTCATATGAATATACCACGTTTCACTCATTCANTTTTATAACAAGTTTATTAAGATATAATTCATATACTTTAAAATTCATTCATTTAAAGTGTTCAATTTGGGCCAGTCCCGTGGCGCACTCAGGAGAGTGCAGCGCTTGGGAGTGCAGTGGTGCTCCCATCGCGGGTTCGGATCCTATATAGGGATGGCCGGTGCGCTCACTGGCTGAGCGCGGTGTGGGCGACACCAAGCCAAGGGTTGCGATCCCCTTACCAGTCACGAAAAAGACAGAAAAAAAATAAAAAATAAAAAAATAAAGTGTACGATTGAATGGCTTGTAGCGTATTTAGCAGGCTGTGCAACTATCACCACTGTCTAATTCTAGAACATTTTTATCAGCCCCAAAAGAAACCTGCACCTGTTGA
>NW_007755631.1:0-216 GCF_000696425.1 Galeopterus variegatus | reverse complement strand
AATCTTGGAAGGAGAGGTAAGAATTGGTCCCGATGGTCCTGAATACTGTATGTTTTGGAAGTGACACATCAGATAGACGGGCTAGAGTGCAGAATGGGAGAGATCAGATAAATAGGTAGAAAGCAGATTACGGTGGATTTTGTCTTATCTCTGGAAATAAAATTTTTTATTGAATAAGTGTCAGAGGGTTTAATAAGAATAGAGGATTAGAGTCGT
>NW_007755630.1:2398-7435 GCF_000696425.1 Galeopterus variegatus | reverse complement strand
GGGTGGGCCCGGGGCCGGCCGGTTTAAAAAAAAAGGCAAAAAAAAAAAAAAAAAAAAAATGTTGGACAAGGGAAAATGGCATGTTTTTCCAAAACAGTCAGAATCAATTTGTACTGTCTTTCCTGTCTAGTTGCTAAAGAGATTATTTTATTTTTTGAGAGTGGGGGGACTAATATTTTATAGCCTTTTGGAGAATATGAGTATTTTCTAACAAAAACAAAAACAAAACCTATACACTAGTGTTAAAAATCTCTCAATTACTTTTACCTTTATTGTGCTCTGTAAGCAATTATGCATAGATGTCCATAAATGTCTTCTAATCTCTGTAACTTTTAGGATATTAAAAAGTTGTTAAATTTCAATATTACACTTCAAATAAATAACTTGACTAATGAAAAAACCATGCGCCTCTGGACACAGCGTGGCTCCCTCTCTTTTGTCAATATGAATTGAAAGGGTTGTGGAAAGCGGCAAATTAGACCAGATTTTTCAAAACAACAGAAACTGTAAGAATAAATTGTATTTGCCTTTGGGAAGCATTATGGTACATGCTTAGAAAAACAAGGCCATTCATTTCTCTTCTCCATTCTGAGTCTTGGTTGGTGCTTTTCCCAGCTGTCATGACCCAGGAACCTGCTGAGGTATCAGGTGGGGAAGCCACAGTTGGCCAGCTGTTCTAAATAATCTGCAGAATTCATTATCTATCTGTAGACAGTATTGAGGACTAAAAGTATAAACTTCTTTTAGGAAAATCTGTGCTACAAAGTCTGAAACTTACAAGGCAATCTCACAGATCATTATTCGTACTATGAAGAATTTTTTTTGGTTTGCAAAGGGAATTACCCTGAGATTCCTGCAAAAATCAATCTCCCATGTGCAGTAAAACACAAATTGACTACCACAATTTATTTTGACAAAATTTTCAGAAGGACTTATTGAGAAAGTAAGTAAATTGAATACTTTCTAGGCATTTTTAGGAGGGAATTTTGATTGTAATTGAAGAAGTCCTCAAAATTTTTGTTTCTTATAGTTTTCTGTCATTCAGATTTTGGGCAGGAGTTTTAATTCCAGATATTAAATATTAATTAATATGCATTCCTTTATTGAATTGCTTTCATTACCATAGAAGGATGGATTTTTGTCCAGAAAAGATATCATCACAGCTTTGTAATGGAATGATTTATTGGTTTATGATACAAAAAATCTGCAGAATATTGGGTGGCTGCTCTTATAAACATTAAAGTTACCTGTAAGATGTTGCACTTGAAATTGTAACTGTTTTTATTTTTTGTGCTTATGGGCTGGAGTGTACACACACACACACACACACACACACACACTTTGTGTAGTTATTGGAGTGAGAATTACATGCTATATTTTCTCAGTTAATAACAAGGATAGGGGATTTTCACATCTAAAACTTTAATATTGATGTCTGTGGGATACGCACTTAGGAATATGAGCTAAGAATTGGGTCTCTTATTAGCAGTTGCCCAATTTGGAATGCTTTCTAAAGCCAGGTTCAAATCTCTTTTAAAGCAAGGGAAGATGTTTACCTTAAGAAGCCAAGGCACAGGAGCTCAATGGGAGACTGTTTGCTGCACAAATAAATGCTAATGATGTGGAATGTTATTTGCGTCAGTCTACTCCTAAATATATTAATTTTCTCTTTTGCTATTCCAAATGCTCATTTCTTCAATTTTTCTCCCCTTGGGAGGATAACTTGAGTACAGAATTAATTCCTTCTGAAGGAAGACTATATTAACCTATTTCTGGGCTGCATTTGTATATTTTATATACTAGCTTTAAAATGATTCAATAATGAATTCGCAAATCACAACATAAAGTAATACTATTAATACAGTGAAATATGTATTAAATAAGTGCTGATTTTTAAACCAGGGTGGTCTTTTAATGGTTTATAATTAAGATATTCCTATTTATAAATTTTTACAGCATATTTTTTTCTAAATCTATTTTCATATTTATTTATGCTACTACTAAAAAGAAACCACACTAAATAGAAGAAAAATGGATTTAACATAAAGACCCGAGAGTGGAGCCATGCAAATTGAATAAATGTGTATCTTTTTATTAAAAAAATAAAGCTAATGGCAGTGAATTAGGATTCTGTTGTGCTTTTATTTTATAAATTAAAAGATATTGTTATCATTTGGCTAGTACTTTGGAAAACACCACGTTTTCTGGAAATGTTCATTTTTCTACAATATGTTATATATTAAGAGTTAACAGATTTATGTGGCAACAAAGGAATAAAAAGTAATGTAATAAAAAATCATCTATCATATAAATAAACTCTCCTCTTGAGAGTTCATATTGAAAAATGTGAGACAAAGTGATGCAAACATTTTTTATAAACACTAAATTTATTATAGAAATGATAAATTATCACTTCTGTGGAATTAAAATCAAAGGTCAAGAAGAAGTTTGGGGCCATCAAAATCAGGGCCACTACCTCATATACCCACTCTGTTTAGAGAACAGAGAACTGGAGAACTTGATTCTTTTCTTTAGTCTCTGATGAAGGAAATTCAGTGCTTTATACAGGAATTTAATGCTCAATGCAACCACAGAATTCTTACTTATATATAAACAAAGCAAAACCTCAGTACAATTTAGCTATGAAAGGTAAATTTATGACAGCAATATGTGTAATTGTAAGTATTTTATTATTTAAAGCAAAAATAACTATAGGTTAAGATTAAAAGAACCTTCAGTGATATTAAATGTGATGTGTGGACCTTGTTCGACTCATGATCCAAACAACCAGGTCTAAAAGAATATTTTCAAGATAACTGGGAAAATTAAACATGGATTAGAATGTAGACAATATTAAAATTATTTAAAAATTTTTGTTGGGTGTAATAATAGAATAATGAAGTTCTTTATCCATTAGAGATAAACACTGAAGTATTTCTAGAAGAAATAATATGATGTCTGCAATTTGCTTTCAAATTCTCCAGAAAAAATTTGGAAGGGAATTGATGAAAGAAGAACAGGAGGAAGTTGATGGTTGCTAAAACTTGGCAAAAGTGTTTAAAATCTCCCATAATAAAAAGTTTTTTAAAAATAAAACATTCATATCGGAATATTCTCAGTCAAAGGAGTATTATCCTTAGAAGTAGTCATCTTGGAAGGTTTTATGCTTATTGTACACTTACCCTAACAGTATCACCACTGGTTAAAATAGCCTGAAGCACGTGTTTTCTCATTATATCCATACAGTGGAATTTTCAGATTTCAGAGGGAGCAGGGTAGGGTAGGAAGTCCTTTGTCAGCAAACACAGTGTATCCAAAGACAAGAGAAAATGTTTAAATCAGAGTCTATTTAGAAAAGTAGTCATTCAAACATTGGGGAAATCATTGCTAATACCCAGTTCAAAGAACCAGAGGTAGAATCAAATTCTGGATATATGATCTATGCATTTAGAGTTGGGTAAAGATGAGATACAGTTGAGAAATACTGTTGAATTCAAACAAGCTAAGGGTAGAGGAGTATTACTAGGTAAGAGCTATGAACACCAGTGGGGTGTCTATTGCTTCCTTAAGTGGGCTGGTGGGTGGGCCAGGCGGTAGGCAGAGGAGGCAGTGTAGGAAACTCAGGCACACCACTGTAGAATCCCACCTCACTTTGGAGCCTAGATTTTACCACCCAGTTTAGACATCATTTTTAATCATTGAACTTAGCTCTGAATAGCGTTTGTCTATTTTCACAAATTAGATACATCTTGAAGAAATGAAGATTTACCACTCTGGACAATATTCAAAAGAATATGTCACAGGTTCTGAAAGCCATTTCAAAATAAGAGCTTACGAAAAATTAGCCGGTAAAATCCTTGAAATAAACATATAGCTGCCTCTCTTACAGAGGACAAAACCTATTTACATAATATAAATTTTATTATGTTTGTTAAAAATTCAGTCATATTACTTTGTGGTAAACTCACGATTACTATTGCTTTGTAATTTCTAACTTAAAGATGATAAGATTAAGTAGCATAACTAAATTCTAATAATTCAGAGTTAAAGGAAAGGTGTGTGTGTGTGTGTGTGTGTGTGTGTGTGTGTGTGTGTGTGTGTAAGAGAGAGACCTTTATTATACCTTTGAGCAGCTGGGCTCAAAGTAGTTATACCCCCAACCTCCTACTCTAATATAACCTATCTTGGTTCTTATAACAATTGACTCTGTCATCGATTCATGTGAGAAGCAGTATGGACTCCTCTAAAAGGTTGCCTATTCATTCATTGGATGCCACCTGTCTTGCCACATACCACCACATGAGAGTATTTTACCTGACCCTTGGGAACACTGAGAACAAATGCGGTTACTTCCTTTCCTTCCCCAGGGATCCCTCACCATCTAGCCAAAGATGGGGATGTAGCTGATAAATGCAAAGTTTATGTTGTCACATGCCCCCATTCACTCACAGAGCAGATGAATAAGACCCCACATGACTGCAGTCTAGACAGAATCATTGTGGGGACCCTCGATCCTGCAGGGTCCTTCTTCTGTCACCACCTATATGAACTGGAGATTGCTCTGCTAGTGACACTATCATGGGGAGAAGAGGAAGGAAGACATTTGCAAATGTCATTTCTTCTTTTCTTTGTAGTTCTCACAGTCATACTGTACACCTGACATCTGACACAATGAATGCATTATCAAATCATTAGCCCCCATCAAATAGGTGGTGATTGTATCTCCTGTCAGTCAGTGCAGGATGGATCCAGAAGAGAAGCAGTTAAGTGTTAGTGGATTTGCTTTAGGCATTTCACTACCTATTGGTTCTAATTAGACTGAAAAAGAGTTGCTACAGACGACCTGGAAATTTAAATAATGCATATCGTAGTTCTCATATATTCTTCCTAAACAAGTCAGCATGAACTAAAAAAAGTTTTAAAAAAACAAAAACTTAAAAACAAAAGGCAGAGAGATTTTTCTTTTTTTCTTTTTCTTTTTTTTTGCATTTACCCTCTTGTAATCTAATTGTGCACACATCAGTCTTAGTCCAACAG
>NW_007755630.1:0-494 GCF_000696425.1 Galeopterus variegatus | reverse complement strand
AGGCTCAGAACAAAGCTCTCTAGGAAAACAGGGATAAACTCCCCATCTAAAAAGTAAACGGTCAATCTCATTTATTTATTCATTCAATATACATTTACTGAGGGCCTTCTCTCTGTCAACTTTGGATAGGCCCTAGAGATGTCCTAGTGAGAAAATACAGACTCTGTCCCTTACATCATGAAATGTAAAAATTAAAGGGAAACAGAGTTAGTGAAATAGCCACGTAAATGAATGTATATTCGTAAACTGTGAAAATTGCTTAGAAGTAAACATACCTGGTGCTATAAAAGCATTTAATAGAAGAAACTGGCCTTGACCATGATGATCAGAGAATATGAACAATGACCAGGAATTCTAGAAGAGAAATGCAAAAGAACTCTTGATAGTAGGGAAAGTATGTGTGAAGAGTCTTACCTCAAAGGAGCATGGTGGTTTAAGAAACTTCTGGAGAAGGTTTGGATGGCAGAGAGCAAGGAGCAAGATGTGAAATGAGA
>NW_007755629.1:6050-7436 GCF_000696425.1 Galeopterus variegatus | reverse complement strand
ACTCACTTTTTTAAATGGGCAAAAGCTATATCAATGACAAATAAGCACATAAAAAGATGATAAAAATATCATTAGTCATTAGGGGAATGCAAATTAAAACCATAATGATACACGACTATATCTCACATATGGCTAAAAAAATTAAACAACAAAAAAAAGACAGTACCAAGTGCTGGTAAGGATTTGGAGGAACTGGAACTCTCATGCTGCTGGTGGGAATGTAAAAAGGTACAATCTGGGAAACAATTTGGAAGTTTCTTATAAAATTAAACATATACTTACCATACAACCCAGCAATCCTATTCTTAAGTATGTATCCCAAGAGATTAAAACATATTGTCACACGAAAAACTTTATACCAAAGTTTGTAGAGGCTTTATTCATAATCACTAAAAATGAATAAACTATGGTACATCCATATGATGCTACACTACTCAGCAATAAAAAGGAACAAGCTACTGATACATAAACAACATAGATGACTTTCAAGATCAGCGTACTAAGTGAAAGAGGCCTAATTTATATACTGTATGTTCCCATTTATATGACATTCAGGAGAAGGTAAAACTATCAGTAGTTGCCAGGGCCTGAGGGTGGTGGGCAGAGCTGGCAACACAGGAGCATGGAGGAATTTTGGAGGTGATGGAACTGTATTATGTTTTGATTGTAATAGTTGTTACGTGCCTGTATGCATTTACCAAAACTTAGAATGATACATCAAAAAGAGTGAGTCTTACTGCATATAAATTTTTAAGTGAATTTTTTAAAAGAACATTTTGGGGACAGTTGGTGAATTTTGAATATGGGTTATATTTTCAAAGTTATTTGATCATTGTATCGTGGTTTTGAAAGAGAATATCCTTGATTTTAAGGAGACAGATGAAGGAATATTTATGGGTAAAATGTCATGCGATTTACTTTCAAATAGATGAAGAAAAAAATCAGCATGTGTATACAGAAAAAGTGTCAGACCAAACGGTGGTCAAAAGACAATAACTCGTGAATATAGATGAAGGATACTGGAGAGTGCATTGAACTATTCTTGCACCTTCTCTAGGTCTGAACAGTTTTGAAAATGAAAAGCTTTTGGAAAAAGAAAGGATGGGAGGAGAGAAAAGAAAACAATGAGTACGGACAGCTTTGATGAGTTCTGCTGTAAAGGAGGCAAAGACAGACGGCGGTAGATGTGCAGAGACACGGGGCCCCGGGAGGTTTGGGGTGGTTTTATTAAGACGAAAAATAATACAGGGAGGTTTTATGCTGACGGGAATAATCCAGAGGAGGAAAAAGGTGAATAAAAGCAGAGCACAGTACATTTAAATCTAGACTCTGCGATTAAGCCTCTGCCTACTTCCCAACATCATCTTCTCCCCTCTCCCCAGCTCG
>NW_007755629.1:2582-3990 GCF_000696425.1 Galeopterus variegatus | reverse complement strand
GTGGTATTATCAGACTCAGTTTTACATATAAGAAAACTGAGGTAGACTTAGAAGACTTACCAAAAGCTACTGAGGGGCTGGGCTAGGATTTGAACCCAGGGAATCCAGCTCCAGGGTCTGTGATTCTAACCTGACAACCATACTGCTTCTCATCATATCAATGCTGTGGCCAGCACAGCACAGAGATGCTCACGTCCTAATCTCTGGAACCCATGAATATGCCAGATTACACGGCCTAGGGGAATTAAGGTTACTAATCATCTGACCTTGAGAGGAGATCATCAGCCTGGATTAACCAGGTGAGTCCAGTGTAATCACAAGGGTCCTTTACCGTGGAAGAGTAAGGCAGAAGGTCAGAGTTGGCAAAAGATGTGAAGGTGGCAGAAGGGACCATGCCAGGAATGCAGGCAGCCTCTAGGATCTGGAACAGACAAGAATGGTTCTGCCCTAAAACCTCCNACAGTGGCTGTCCTCAGGGAGCTCACGGGGGAGCACGTGATAGGGAGCTAGAAAATAAATTTGTTTTATAAAGCATTTGGCTATAAAGAAAAAGAAAGCAAAGGACAGGGGTGGAGAATTATGGGGAAGGAAGGAGTTCCTGTTTTAGACGGGCTGATCAGAAAAGGCCTCTCTGAGGAGATGCCATTTGACTAAGACCTGAAAGAAGCGCCGGCAGGAGGCGTGCAGATGTCTGGGGAAGAGAGATCAGGCAGAGGCAGGGGTGCACCTGGGGGGGCTGGAAGGGAGCCACCCAGAGAAGCAGGGAGAGGAAGAGAGGTCCCAGAAGTGAGGGGTGATTTGGAGGGGGGACAGCACTGGGGCCTTGTTTGGAAACTGTAAAGACTCCAGCTCTGGCCCCTGGGAAGATGCTGAGCCACTGAAGGTTTCTGCACAGAGATAAGGTGAGTCACGCCCCTCCCGCATGCTAGGACAGTGATTGGTTCTAGGAGGAACACGTGACCCAGCTCAAGCCAATGAGATGAGGACACACTGACTGAGGGCTTCTGGGTAAAAAAAAATTTTTTCCATCACAGGAGGCCCCCAAAGAACCAACCATTTCCTCTTGTTGAGCCCATGATGTCAGCTCTGAAACTGCCACAGCCACTATCGTTGCCCCCAGTACTGTTTCCTGGCTACAGCTGAGGATGAAGTGGCCTGTGGAGAAGGTCAGGGCCAAGAATGTCACAGAGAAATGGGGCCAGGACTTGACATCACGGATCAAACTCCTGAAGCTAGAACTGCCTCTGACAATTTCAATTCATCGATTCAATCAATTTCCTTGTTTTCTTTTCGCCAGTTTGGATAGGTTAGATGCCTAACCGGTCACAGAATTCTTATGCTATGTATATTATTTCTCCTAGGCCTAATGAGTCCCCTGGGAAGTAAGTGTTATATCCAATTTTCCAAT
>NW_007755629.1:0-780 GCF_000696425.1 Galeopterus variegatus | reverse complement strand
CAACACTGAGGGTTGCGATCCCGTTACCGGTCAGTAAAAAAGACAAAAAAAGGAATGAAAAAAAAAAAGGCCTTCACCCCAGATGGTTCTACAGCTGAGTTGTACCAAATCGATTTTCCCCAGCTTAAACAAAATAGGAAAAAAAGAAAGTTACCAAACTCATTCTGTGAGGCTAGTATGATATGAATTCCAAAACTGAATGAGGATAGTAATAAGCAAAGAAAATCATATGCTCAATTCAGTTATGAATATTATTTGCAAAAATCCAAAATAAAGCATCAGCTAATCAAGCTTAAGGGTCAACTAAATACAATCTGGTGCTGTGGTTAAGGGCATGGACTCGAGTCAGAGTCTGGGTTCAAATTCCATTCTTTACTAGCCACAGTAACTCCTTCAGACCCAGGTAAGTTGGGATCCTACCCTGAGCCCTGAGTCCCACTCGCATTAAGTATGTACACGCACGCACATACACACACACAGAGTCACCCGGGCTCTAGTGTGCAGGGCCAGCACGATGCAACCCCTAAGTGAACATTCACTCTCATGATGAACTCTGTTCAGTCCCCAGAGAAATGCTTCTCAGCAGCTGCTGCTCAACATCAGAAAAACAAGAAACAACCAGAGTCCAAACAGCATAGAAGCTTATTGTGTGTGCTGCTGCCATAGGACACAGCTCCGAGCCACAGGGAGGATGGAGGCAACAGAGGCACTTCAGTAAGAGAGAGGACAAACAAACCAGCTTGTCAATCTTCCTCGGAATGAAGCATCGCTTCCTAGAAG
>NW_007755628.1:0-7437 GCF_000696425.1 Galeopterus variegatus | reverse complement strand
GTGATTTAGTCATGGATAATATCTTCATGACCTTTTGATGGGCAAAGATTTCTTTAACAGTACGTAGAAGGAAACCTTAACCTTAAAAGATAAGATTGATAATTTGGACTGTTTTAAAATTAGCAACTCTATTCATCAAAAGACATCATTAAGAAAGTGGAGTGTCACAAAATATGTATAATATACACACATACACACATACAAGTCCTTGGTTGTATATGCAACTGTAGTGGATTGAATTATGTCCCCCCAAAACTCATTGAAGCTTGAATTGTGTTCCCCAAGTTTTATATATTGGAAACTTAGCCCCCACTGAGACTGTTAAAAGGATTATTATGGTCATCAAAAAGTGGGGCCTTGAAAAGGTGGTTGGATTGTAGGACTATGTAGTAGTGAATGGATTAAAATGGTAGTGAGGGGTGTGGTTCTGAGGGCTTTAAAAGAAGAGGAAAGTCTGTCTTTCTCTCTGCTCTCTCTACTTCCACCATCTTGCAAAGTGAGACTTCTGGTTCACTGTTTGTACCACCAGATGGACTTTGGACTTCTCAGCCTCAGAAACTGTAAGCAATAAATGTCGTTTTTCTTTATAAATCACTCAGTTTGATAAATTTTGTTTTCTTTATAAATTACCCACTTTGAGGTATTTTGTTATAAGCAACAAAAATGGACTAATACAGAAAATTGGTACCAAAAGTGGGGTGTTGCTTATAACAGATACTTGAAAATGTGGAAACAGCTTTGGAACTGGCTATCGAGGAGAGGTTGGAGGAGTTTGGAGGACCCAGAAGAAGACAAAAAGATGAGGGAACGTTTGGAATGTCTTAGAGACTGGTTACGTGCTGGTAAGCAGAATGCTGATAGAAATATGGACTATAAAGACCATTCTAAGGAGGTCTCAGGTAGAAATAAGAAGTTTATTGGAAACTGGGGCAAAGATCACCCTTACTGTGAACTGGCAAGGAATTTGGCTGCATTGTGTCCATGCCCTAGTACTTTGTGGAAGTTGGAACTTAAGAGTTGTCAACCAGAGTATCTGGTGGAAGAAATTTCTAAGCAGCAAAGCATTAAGGAAGCTGCATGGCTACTTGAAACAGCATATGCTGAGTTATGGCGGCAAAAGCATGACATAAAGCTGGAATTTAAAAGGGAAGCCGAGTGTAAAGATTTGGAAAGTTTGCAGCCTGGCCATGTGGTAGAGAAGCAGAGAGCATTTTCAGAAGGAAAATTCAATGGTACTAAGAAGATTAACACAAAGGAAAGGGATTATGAAGAGAAGGGGGAAAACTCCCTGAAGGCATTGCAGAAGCCTCTGGGGCCAGTCCTTCCATTTCAGGCCTAAAGGCCTAGGGAGACAGAATGGTCTTGGGGAACAGGCCCAAGACACCCTCCATGGGCTTGCTGCTCAGGGCCACCTGAGGAAGCTGCTTCCAGCACCAGCACCCCAGCTGCTTACACTGCTCCAGCTGCTTATACTGCTCCAGCTGCTTACGCTGCTCCAGCTGTGGGTTAATTGACCCCAGGTGTGGCTGGATGTGCAGCTTTGGAAAATTCAAGCTGGAAGCCTTGGCAGCATCCCTGTGGTGCGAGGTCTACTGGCTTGCAGAATATCAGAGCTGAGAAGGCTTGGGAACCTCCACCCCAATTTCAACGGATGTATGGAAAAGACTGGGGGCCCAGGAAGAGATCTGTCGTGGGGGCAGAGTCACCACAGATGGCCTCCACTAGGGCAATGCTGAGTGGACACGTGGAGTCAGAGTTTCAGCAGAAATACCCCAACAGCGCCATGCTTAATGGAGCCATGAGAGCGGGACCTCCTTGGAGACCCCAGAACTGTGGAACTACCAGAGTGGAACACCCGCCTGGGAGAGCTGAAGCATCACCTGAGGCCATAAAAGCCATAGAAGCAGAGCTGCCTGAGGACTTGGGGACCCAACCTCCACACCAGCGTGTAGAGGACATCGAACATGGAGTCAAGGTACATGATTCACCAGCTTTGAGATTTAATGCCTGCCCTGCTGGGTTTCGGACTTGTTTGGGACCTGCTACCCCTTTCTTTTCGCCTATTTCTCCCTTTTTGAACAGCATTACGTCCTCTATGTTTGTCCAACCATTGTATCTTGGAAGCAGATAACTTGTTTTGATTTCACATACAGGACTTTGGGGATGGAATGAATGTATTCACCTGTGAGAAAGACATGAACTCTGGGAGCCAGGGGCTCCCATTGAATGTGTCCCCCAAAGTCCATATATTAGAGGCTTAATTCCTACCATAAATGTTGAAGGTGGGAAATCCTATTATGGTAATTGAAAGGTGGGGCCTTGAAGAGGTGATTAAATTGACAGTCTCAGTGGGGGCTAAGTTTTCAATACATAAAACTTGGGGAACACAATTCAAGCTTCAATGAGTTTTGGGGGGACATAGTTCAACCCACTACATTCTGTCCCTAGCCCCCAAAACTCATGTCTTTTCACATGTAAATGCATTCATTTAATTCCCAAAGTCTTAACTTGATTCAACTCAAAAGCCCAAAGTTCAAAGTCCCATCAGTGAAATCAATATAAGTTATCTACTTCCAAGATAGAGTGGTGGGACAAGCATAGGGTATATATTCCCATTCCAAAAGGGAGAAATAGGCAAAAAGAAAGGGGTAGCAGGTCCCAAACAAGTCTGAAAACCAGCAGGGCAGGCATTAAATCTCAAAGCTGATGAATCATGTACCTTGACTCCATGTTCGATGTCCTCTGCACACTGGTGTGGGGGTTGGGTCCCCAAGTCCTCCGCCGGCTCTGCTCCTATGACTTTCCTTGTTGCAGGTGTTGCTTTGGCTCTTGCAGGCTGGCATTGCATGCTGGTAGCTCTATAATTCTGGGGTCTTTATGGCAGTCCTGCGCTCATGGCTCCCCTAGGCATGGCACTGGTGAAGTTTTTCTGCTGCAACTTTGACCCAACATTTCCACTTGGCATTGCTCTAGAGAAGGCTGTCTATGGTGACTCCATCCCTGTGACAGATCTCTTCAGGGGCCCCTAGACTTTTCCATACATCCTTTGAAATCCTCCAAAGCCTTTACAGCTATGGCATTCTGTGAATCTGCAGACCTGACATCACATGGACGCCACCAACACTTTCGGCTTATAACCTCCAAAGCTATGGGTCCAGCCATACCTGGGGCCAATTTAGCCATGGCTGGCTGGGGCAGCCATAGTAGCTAGGATGCTGGTGCTGGAAGCAGCTTCATGAGATGGCTTTAGTAATTGAGGTAGCATGGTATTGATATGAGGAAAGATAAATAAATAGATATATAAATGAAACATAATAGGAAGTCCCTGGCCCTGGGCAGTGAGCCTATGTAGGGCGCCTCAGTCTTGTTCCCTGAGACCATCTGTCTCCCTAGTCCTATGGGCTTGTAGTGGAAGAGGTGGCCCCAGAGGTTTCTGCAATGCCTTGATGGCCTTTTTCTCCTTCTCTTCATAATCCCTTTCTTTTGTTCTGATCCTCTTAGCATCATTGCATTTTTCTCCTGAAAATGCTCTTTGCTTCTGTACCACATGGCTAGGCTGCAAGTTTTCCAAATCTTTGCATTCTGCTTCCTTTTAAATTCTGGCTTTCTGTCATGCCTTTGCTGCCATAACTCAGCGTAGGCTGTTGCAAGTAGCCATACAGCTTCCTTGATGTTCTGCTTAGAAATTTCTTCTGCCCAGTACCCTGGTTCAGCACCTTTAAGTTCCATATTCCATAAAACTTTTGGCATGAAAAGAATGCAGCCAAGTTCCTTGCCAGTTCACAGCAAGGGTGATCTTTGCCCCAATTTCCAATAAGTCCCTGATCATTTACATCCGAAATCTTCTCAGAATGGCCTTTCCTGTCCATTTTTCTAAAATATTTTGCTCAACACCATTTAACTGGTCTCTAAGAAGTTCCAAACTTTCCCAGGTTTTCTTGTCTTCTAAACTCCCACCAGCATCTAGGCTTTTTCTAGCCTGCTTCAAATTCTTCCAGCCTCTCCTCAACACCCAGTTACAAAGCCACTTGCATATTTTC
Organism: Galeopterus variegatus; assembly: GCF_000696425.1. NCBI lineage: Eukaryota > Metazoa > Chordata > Mammalia > Dermoptera > Cynocephalidae > Galeopterus > Galeopterus variegatus. The sequence continues at coordinate 3,397 of NW_007755628.1, read as the reverse complement.
AAGTATTTGTTATAATCAACAAATTCTCTGGTACCAGTTTTCTGTATTAGTCCATTTCTGTTGCTTATAACAAAATGTCTGGAACTGGGTAAGTTATAAGGAAATGAAATGTATTGCTTACTGTTTCAGGGGCTGGGAAGTCCAAAGGCCAGGGAACATATCTGGTGAGAGTCTTATTGGTGGTAGCTTTACAGAATGCAGGGTTCTCACATGGCAGAAAATGGCGAAGCAGAGAGAAAAAGTTCCTCGTGTGCTCTCCTTTTAAAGCCCTCAGAACCACACTCATGGCTACCATTAAAGCATCAATTCAATCACCTTGTCAAGGTTCCACCTTTAAGTTACCATAATAGGATTTCCCACCCTCAAGAGTTACAGTGGGAATTAAGCTTCTAATATATGGACTTTGGGTGAAACAATTAAATCAATCCACAGCTCTCTACATACCTACCAGAACAGTTAAAGGAAAAAGACTGATAAACCAGTGGTTGGTGAGTATGTGGAACATACACTTCAGAGGTGGGAGTAGGTGTATATTTATCTAACCATTTTGGAAAACAGTTGGGCATTATCTACTAAAGCTGAACATATGCATATCTTATGACTCAACAACAGAAATGCACATATTGGTACACCAGACAACACCAGCATTATTCTTATATCCCAAACTGGAAACATTAAATATCTATCTACAGTAAAGTAGATAAGTAAACTATGTATTCATTACAGTAGAATACTATGAAAATGAAAATAAGTGGATTACTACTTTACAACTATATGGATGGATATCAGAAACATAATGTTGAATAAAAGAAGCCAGACCTAAAGACACGTGTGATTACATGTATATACAGTAAAGTTCCAAAACAAGCATGGTGATAAAAGTCAGACTGCCTTTGGGGAGGTAATCTGGAAGAAAGGGGAGACAAAGGATACTTGTGAGGTGTGGTACTAATGATCAGTTTCTTGATCTGAATAGAGGTTAAATGGTTGCATTCATTGTGTGAAAATAAAATTGTACACTTACAGAATATGCACTTTGCTATATATGGTTTACTTCAATGAAATTATCTAGTAATTTCTTGAAAAACTTTTCCAGAAAGTTGAAGAAATTATTCTAGTGCTAATTAGTTTAAATTTTGAATTTTATAATACTGTTTACAGATGCTGAATATTCTTATTTATTTATAATCTAGACAGATTTACAAAATTAGAGATGTTTTAGAAGGTACAATATATCTTAAAGTTTAATTCATAGGATAGAATTATATTTTGAAACAGAATCATAGCTAATAAGTTTTGAAAACAGCCATGTATCAAATTTTTAAACTTATTTTTAACTATGGTCTAAGGTAACAGTTTCTAAAAATTGTAATATTACTGAATGAGGTCCACATTTTACAAATCTTTTCATTTATTTTACTGCCTTTTTATTGGATAAGCAAAAAAGAACTAGAGGGATTAGCGTTTACAAGGCTAAAATAATTTATCTGTCAAAAGTATGTTAAATGAAGCAATATATTCTGATATTTTCTGCTGTTTTCTGTATTTTGTCATTTATTACAGCATGAATCTAGAGAAACATTATTGGGATTTAATATGGTGAATTACAGAGCATGTAAAAATTTGTGGAAAGCATGTGTAGAACATCACACATTCTTCCGTTTGGACAGACCACTTCCACCTCAAAAGAATTTTTTTGCACATTATTTTACATTAGGTTCAAAATACCGGTACTGGTAAGTATTGCTTCTGTATTAAGGCTTTTTTGCAGGATTTCTCCCTCTCTTTAAAATAAAGTTTTAGTTTATGGAGCCATAGAATCTTTATTATTCATACACACCTACTGAATCAAAATCCACACGGGAACAGCCTCTCTATCTATATCAGTAAAAAGTTATAGATTTTTGTGATGTACACCAGGTTCAAGAGATTCATTCTGTTGACTATATTCTTATTTTCTAAAGTAAATTTACCACATTTACTTATTTACAACTTAGATACATTGTAATTTTCATTGTGTATTTATTAAATATTTACATGAAAATTTTTCTTTATTCTAAGACACATTTATTTTATTTGTAGAAACCAAGGTGTCAGTTGATTAGAGCGCAGCATTATAACACTAAGGTCATGGGTTCAAATCCCCCTACCGGCCAGCACCAAAAAAAAAAAAGTACACGGTGTCTTCTGCATGAGTATGCAATTACTTTGGACTTGTGTTTTTAATCAAGATTTTGCATAGTTTTGACTTGTTAAACCCTTTGTTGTAAAGAGTTTAAAACAGCCACTAGACACAATCATGTTTAGTGCTGCCCGATTAGCTCATTTGGTTAGAGTGGTATTATAACACCAAGGTCAACGGCTTGGATCCCTGCTGGCCAAGCCGCAAAAAGAAAAAAGAAAAAAAAAAAAAAGATTTAGTAATTAAACAGTAACCACTGGTCCATTTTCCTAAAATCGTCTTATTTATTCTTTCAGCTTTTATTTTTTCCTGAAAGTAACATTCTTGGGGGGATAACTAAATTTGAGGAAGCTCTGGTTAGTTTTACTGATTAAATTCTTAAAAGTCCTATGAAAGTTAGTTTTCAAGTAGAACCTGGTAAGTATCTTGTAGAAAAAGTTACACATGATCTTCTAGTAAAACAAATATTTTTGTTTGCTTCTGCTTCACAAAATGAGGTTTTCCATCTTCAATAAATAAAAAGCCTTGACCATTAAGTGTTAGATTAATTCATATGTTCATAAGAAAAATGCTTATATTTGCCCAGAAAATATTTATATTGTAAACCTCAAACATTTATAAATGCCCAATTTGTAATCTCAGTAAACAAAACAGCGTAAAGCTTAGTACAGGATATATCGTTAAAAACACTTGCCCCCTCACCCCAAGAAAAAGTGAAAAGTAGTACAAAAGTTTAGTAGTAGCAATTAAAAAGAATTGGGAAAATTTTGACCAAAAAAAGGCACAGTAGATTCCTAAGTGGCTTGATGTCATGTTTAACTTCTTTCTCACCTTCCTAAAAACAGTACTGAGAAAAGGTGACAGTAGGTACTTAGAAATTTAAAGGTAAATGAACAGGGAGACAGTATCAGTAATGAAAGTCAAGTTAAAAACAAACAGCCTTTCTTACTGATACTAAATCTCAGCCGTAACAGAAGAAAACTCTAAGGCTCTAGTGAAATGCGTGAACAGTACAAACCCTAAGGGCATTCCATCAATGAATGTAATTTCGAATTCCTAACTGACCACCAGGCAGTTATACAAGGATTACCTTTACCCTCTAGTAGAACCCTTTTTTCCTTCCCTTTGTTCTTGCACATATGGCACAAACACACACACACACACACACACACACACACACACCCCATTTCATTTAGGCTACAGAGAAATGAATAG
>NW_007755627.1:7184-7438 GCF_000696425.1 Galeopterus variegatus | reverse complement strand
TGACTCTGATCCAGAATTTTGCTCTATATTTTTTTTTAGTGGAAGTAATAGATCTGTTATAAATAGAAATTGTGATCCAACCATCCTTAGAGTCCACAAAGCACTATGTACTGTGTCTTATTTTGTCTGTTTATCTGCCTGTCTATTTTGACACAATGTGAACTGAAGATTTGCACTTAGGGGAGGGTTAGAATTTAGATAAACACTGATTGGGATTACTTGGACATAGCAGGAAACATAATTAGACAAAAGTC
>NW_007755627.1:0-4447 GCF_000696425.1 Galeopterus variegatus | reverse complement strand
AGGAAGGAAAAGATGTTTAAAACAACCGTACAAAAATCATTAAAATGCCAGGAGTAAGACAATACCTTTCAATAACAATCTCAAATGTAAATGGCTTGAATTCCCCACTCAAAAGATATGGACTGCCTGAGTGGATTAAAAAACTAGACCTAAGTATGTCCTTTTTACCAGAAGCTCACTTAACCTGTAAATACTCACACACAGACTAATAGTGAAGGTATGGAAAAAGTACACCACACAAATGGATACCAAAAGTGAGCAGGAGTAGCTATTCTTATATCAGATAAAATATACTTACACCAAAAACTAACTATAAAAGAGACAAAGAATGCCACTATGTAATGATAAAGGGATGTATCCAGCAAGAGGAAATAAAAATCATAAGTTTATAGGCACCAAGCATCAGAACACCGAGATGCACAATGCAAAACTGTTGGACCTAAAGGGAGAGGTAGACCCCAGTATGGTAACAGTTGGGGACAGGACTACATTGGATAGGTCTTCTAGGCAACAAATCAACATTGGAAAGGTTCTAGGCAAGAAATCAACACAGGAAGATGAAATTTAAATTAGACTTTAGACCAATTGGTCTTGACAGACACCTACAGAACATTTCATACAACAATTACAGAATATACATTTTTCTCATCAGGAGAAGGAAACTTCTCCATGACAGACCACATGTTAGGTCATAAATCAAGTCTCAAAATTAGAATCATTTCAAGTATCTTTTAAAACTACAGCTGATTTGAAACTAGAAATCAATAACAAAACTTTAGAAACTATAAAAACACATGGAAATTAAGCAACATGCTCTTGAATGACTCATGGGTCAAAGAAAAAATTACACCAGAAATCAAAAACTCTTGAGACTAATGAAAATAAAGACAAATCATATCAAAACTTATGGAATATAGCAAAAATAGTACTAACAGGGAAATTTATTGCAATAAATGCTTACATCAAAAGAATAGAAAGACTTCAAATAAAGAACCTAATGTTACACCTCAAAGAACTAGAAAACAAGAACAATCCAATCCAAATTAGTAGATGAGAGAAATAATTAAGATCAGAGCTGAACTAAAGAAAGAAACTAAAAAAAAAATACAAAATATCGAGAAAAAAAAATGTTTCTTTGAGAAGATAAGCAAAATAGACAAGCTATTATATCAAATAACTAAGAATATAAAAGACCCAAATAACAAAACTCAGAAATGAGCAAGGAGACATTACAAATGATACCACAGAAATACAAAGAATCATTACACACTATTATGAATAGCTATACACCAACAAATTTGAAAACCTGGAGGAAATGGATAATTGCTGGACACATGCAAACTACCAAGACCAAACAAAAATAAAAAACCTAAGCATCACAAGCAACAAGACTGAAGCAGTAATCTGCAGTAATCAAACAAAGAAAAGCCCAGAACCAAACAGCCTCATGGCTGAATTCTACCAAACCTTTAAAAAATAATTAATACCAATCCTTTTCAAACTATTACAAAAAATTGAAACAGAGCCCATTCTCCCAAACTCATTCTATGAGGCCAGCATCAACCTGATATCAAAATCAGGCAAAGATATAACCATAAATGTGACACACTACACCAGCAAAATCAAGGACAAAAACCATATAATTGTCTTAATAGATGCAGAAAAGGCATTTGAAAAAATTCAATATCCTTTCATGATAAAGTCTGTCAGCAAATTAGGTATAAAAGAAAAGTATATCAATACAATAAAAGCTATATATGACAAACTCACCAGCAATATCATTCTGAATGAGGAAAAGCCAAAATCTTTTCCTTTAAGAACAGGAACAAGACAATAATGCACACTCTCTCCACTCCTATTTTTCATAGTATTAGAAGCACTAGTCAGAGAAATCAGGCAAGATAATGAAATAGACAGCATCCAGATTGGAAAAGATGAAGTCAAATTGTCCCTGTTTGCAGATGACATGATCCTATATATACAAAAACCTAAATACTCTATCAAAAAATTCTTAGAGCTGATAAACAAATTCCAGTAAAGTTGCTTAATACAAAATCGACATACAAAACATCAGTAGCATTTTTGCACTCTAACAGTGAACTAGCAGAAAAAGAAATAATGTTTAAAAGCCTATTTACAATCGTCCCCCCAAAATTAAATACCTAGGAATAAACTTAACCAAGTAGGTGAAAGATCTCTACAGTGAAAATTACAAATTACTGCTGAAAGAAATTAGAGAGGACACAAAAACGTAGAAAGACATTCCATGTTCATGGATTGGAAGAATTAATGTGAAAACATCTGTACTACACAAAGTGATCTACAAATTCAGTGCAATCCCCACTGCATTAGTCTGTTTCTGTTGCTTCTAACGAAACACACAGAACTAGGTGATTTATAAGGAAAACAAAATTTATTGCTTACAGTTTCTGAGGCTAGGAAGTCTGAAGTCCATCTGGTGATAGTGACAGTGACTTAGGGGTCTCACATTGCAAAATGGTGGAAGCAGAGAGAGCAAGAGAGAAAGATTCTCCTATTCTTTTAAAGCCCTCAGAACTGTGCCCTGACCATCATTTTTAATCCATTCACTACTGCACAGTCCTACAATCCAATCACCTCTTCAAGTCTCTATCTTTAAATTACCATAAGAGGATTTCCCACCCTTTTAATAGTCACAGTGGGGGCAAAGTTTCTAATACCTAAAACTTGGGGGACATAATTCAAGCTTCTGTGAGGTTTGGGGAAAATAATTCAATCAATTACACCCACTAATATACCAATGATATTCTTCATAGAAATAGAAAAAATCCTAATATTCACATGGAACAACAAAGAACCCCGAAGAGCCACAGCAATCCTGAGCAAAAAAATAAAGCCAGAGGCATTATGCTACCTGACTTCAAATTATACTACAAAGTTATAGTAACCAAAACAGCATTGTACCATAATAAAAAACAGACACATGGACCAATTGAGAAGAATAGAGAACCTAGCAATCAATCTATGTACTTAAGGCCAACTGATCTTCGATAAAGGCACCAAGAACATAAACTGGGGAAAAGATGGCATCTTCAATAAATGATGTTGGGAAAACTGGATATCCATGTGAAAAAGAATGAAACTAGACCTGTGCCTCTCACCATATACCAAAATCATCTCAAAATGGATTAAAGACTTAAATGTAAGACCTGAAACTATATAACTCCTAGAAAAAAACAGACGAAACACCTCAGGATATAGCACTGGGCAAAGTTTATGAATAAGACCTCAATAGCACAGGCAACAAAAAAAACCCTCAACAAATGGAAGTAATCAATAAAAACTTCTACACAGCACAGGAAGCAACAAGAGAGTGAAGAGAAAACCAACAGCATGCGAGAAAATATTTGCAAACTATGCATCCAACAATGAACTGATATCCACTATATATAAGGAGCTCAAACTTCACTGTAAATAATGATAATAATAATTCAATTAAAAATGGGCAAAGGAGCTGAATAGACATTTTTCAAAGGAAAACATGCAGACAGCCAACAGGTACATGAAAAGTGCTCGACCTCACCAAACATCAGGGAAATGCAAATCAAAACCACATTGAGATATCATCTCACTCCAGTTAGAATGGGTGTTATCAAAAAAACAAGAGAATAAGAAATGTTGGCAAGGATGTGGAGATGGGAACACCCCTGCACTGTTGGTGGGACTGTAAATTGCCACAGCCATTATGGAAAACAGTATGGAGGTTCCTCAAACAACTACAAATAGAGCTCCCATATGATCCAGCAATCCCACTACTGGGTATACATCCAAAGGAATGGAAATCATCATGTTGAAGGGATACCTGCACTCCCATGTTAATCCTGGATATATTTAATATAGCCAAGAATGGAACCAACCTAAACGTCCATCAACGGATGACTGGATTAGGAAAATGTGATATATACACACCATGGAATACTACTTCACCATAAAAAAGAATGAAATTCTGCCATTTGCAGCAACATGGATGAGCTTAGAGAAAAATACATTAAGTTAAATAAGCCAGGCACAGAAAGAAATACCACATGGCCTCACTCATAAGCAGGAGCTAAAAAAAAATAAAGAAATAAATAAAAAAGGATGAAAGTAAGAAGCAGTCACAACAATATGTTGACCTTTCAAAAGCAGAAAACAGAACTGTGGTTACTATGCTGGGAAAAGGAGAGAGGGAGGGGGGTTAGCAACAAATTGGTTAACGGCCACAAAGTATGATTGTGTTTTGCAATGATGAATATATTAATTATCCTGATTTGATCATCACATATCATACACAGGTATAGATATTTGACTCCATACCAGACAAATATGTATAATCAATTATATTTCAATTGAAAATTTAAAAAAAAAACAAACCGTAGGATGTTTTTTGTAAGCTTCATGGTAACACAAAGCAAAAATTTATAGTATA
>NW_007755626.1:6577-7438 GCF_000696425.1 Galeopterus variegatus | reverse complement strand
AGAGAATCTATTTGAAGTGTTGTTTATCCTCCCTCCAAGTAGGTCCATGCCTGGACTGGCTGTAGTACCTAATCTATGGGGTTATTATTGTTATTCCAGCAATCAGCCCTCCGCCTTCCCCATCTCCTCTGGCTTATTTCCTTTAAGCAGGGCTGGTTAACAGAGCAGTTACAGTAGTCCCCTTTATCCATGGTTTAACTTTTCATGGTTTTAGTTACCCCTGCTTAGTCTTGGTCTGGAAATATTTTTTTTTCTGTAAAAAGATCAACAAAAATTGAAAACCTTTATCTAGACTAACCAGGGAAAAAAGAGAGAAGACTAAAGTTACCAAAATCAGAAATAAAGCAGGGGCATTATTACATTGTCATTATGTTTGTTTTTGTAGTGGTAAGATTTAGTTTCTATCTCTTGCTCATTTGTGTTTTTGTTCTGCCAGTGGGTTTTGTTCTTTCTTGTGTATTCATGGTAATGATTATCATTTTCCAGATTCCAGATGCAGGACTTCCTTGAGGGTTTCTTGTAGGGCTGGTTGTGTGGTGGTGAACTCCCACAGTTTTTGTTTGTCTGGAAAATACATTACTTTCCCCTCATTTCTGAAGGACAGTCTTACTGTGTATAGTATTCTTGGCTGGCAGTTTTTTTTGTTAGTACTTTGAATATATCATCCCATTTTCTTCTGGCCTGTAGAGTTTCTGTTGAGAAGTCTGCTGTTAGTCTGACAGAGGCTCCCTTAGGACTTGACGCTTTTCTCTTGTTTCTTTTAAGACTCTCTCTTTGTCTTTGAGCTTTGCCAGTTGGAGTATAATGTGTCTTGGAGAGGATCTTTTTGGGTTGAATCTGTTTGGGGATCTTTGAGCCTCC
>NW_007755626.1:0-1521 GCF_000696425.1 Galeopterus variegatus | reverse complement strand
AATTTAACAATAGTTGAAATCATTAGGCCTTTAGTATTTTTGTTTGTGATAGCTTTTTTTTCCCTTTCATTTCTTAAGTGCACATTTTGAATTAGTTTCAGAAACTGAGCTTTGGAACTTTTGAGCCATACCATGAACCAAGTCATTTAGCAGTATGAAAATGCTTTCAAAGAGATGGATTCAGTGGTTTCTCACCACTGACTAGATCTTTGGAAACTGCCTTTTTACTTCCTGAAGTTACTGATAGCAGTGAGAGGCTTCTGTATCTATTCTTTTTTTTTTTTTGTCTTTTTTTTTCGTGACTGGTAACAGGATCGCAACCCTCGGTGTCGCGCCCGCACCGCGCTCAACCNAATCAGGATAATTAGTATATCAGAATTACACAATGTAATTATTTTTCATGGCCCTTTGCCAATTTTTTGCTAAACTCTCCCTCCCTCCCCATTTCCCACCTCTGGTGACCTTGGTTTCTCAGTTCTGTTCTCTTTTTTTTGCAAGTTCAATGAATTATTGTGCTTGTTGTATTTTTCTTTCTTATTTATTTGTTTATGTTTTTTGTAGCTCCTACTTATGAGTGAGGACATGTGGTATTTCTCTTTCTGTGCCTGGCTTATTTCACTTAATGTAATTTTCTCTAAGTTTATCCATGTTGCTGAAAATGGCACTATTTTGTTCCTTTTCATGGCAGAGCAATATTCCATTGTTTATATATACCACATTATCTTTATCTAGTCATCCGACAGTGGACATTTAGGTTGGTTCCAACTGTTGGCTTTTGCAAATAGAGCTGTTGTAAACATAGGAGTGCAGGTATCCCTTCAACATGATGATTTCTATTCCTTTGGGTATACACCCAGCAGTGGGATTGCTTGATCGTATGGTAGCTCTACTTGTAGTTGTCTGAGGAAACTCCATACTGTTTTCCATAATGACTGCACTAGTTTACATTCCCACCAACAGTGTAGGAGGTTCCTCTTTCTCCACATTCTTGTCAGCTTTTGTTATTCTCTGTCTTTTTTATAATAGCCAGTTTAACTGGGGTGAGATGATATCTCAATGTGGTTTTGACTTGCATATCCCAGACACTGAGTGATATTGAATGTTTTTTCATGTGTCTGTTGGCCATTTGTGTATCTTCCATTGAGAAATACCTATTCAGCTCATTTGCCCATGGTTTAATCAGGTTATGTGTTTTTTTTACTGTTAAGTTGTATGAGTGGAACTATCCAAGGCCTTGGGGGCCCAACCCCCACACCAATGTGTGAAGGATGCTGGAAATGGAGTCAAGGGAGATTTTTCTTCAGCTTAAGATTTAATGCTTCTCCTGTTGGGTTTAAGACTTGCTTGGGACTTGTTACCCCTTCCTTTTGGATCATTTCTCCTTTTCGGAATGGGAATGTCCATTTTATGCCTGCCTCACTTGGAAGTAGATAACTTGCTTTGACTTCATATATTGAACTTTGAACTTTTGAATTGGTTTTGGAATGAGTTAAGACTTTGGGGCTATGGAGATAAAAAAAA
>NW_007755625.1:0-7438 GCF_000696425.1 Galeopterus variegatus | reverse complement strand
CTTATATTTGCTTTTGGTTTAGTTTGCTCTTCTTTTTCTGTTTTCTTAAGGTAGAAGTTTATATTATTGATTTGAGATTTTTCTTATTTTTAGTATGTGTTTTCAAGTATAAATTTTCCTGTAAGCAGTGCATGAGCCCTGCATCATATAAATTTTGATATGTTGTGTCTTGATTTTTATCTTAAAGTACTGTCTAATTTCTCTGTGATTTTTCTATTTACCCATTGTTTATTTAGGAGAGTGTTGTTTAATTTTCACACATTTGTGAGTTTTCTAAATTTCCTTTTGTTGTGTTCAGAGAACATGTTTTCTATGGTCTTATTCTTTTTAAATGTATTAAGACTTGTTTTGTGGCCATAAATAAAGCAGAGGGTGGCTTCCTCTCCGTGTGGTTTCTCTACCTTCTCTTTATTGGCAAGGATACTAGGAAGGGTGGGATATAGGAACCCTTATACCTAGCCTGAGTAGCATGGGTTACTTTAAAAAAATTGCCAATTTTACCTTCGGACTTTGTCTTGGTAAATTGTGTTTGGGCTTTTCACAAGAGTGCATACAAAAGGAGTTAAAATAAGAAATCTTTTTCAGTTATAATAAGTTAAAATAAGAAAACTTTTTAAGTTTCATAATTTGCTTTAACAAAATACAAAATGTTAGAATATCCCTATTGTAAGCAAAAGGCAACTATATGTCAATTAACATGGACTTTGGAGCTTGTTATGAGAAATAAGGTCATAAATTAATGGAAATTTAAATTTTCTAAAGCACTGGATTTTTTTTAATGTGATATGCTTTGTTATAGGTTTTATGCTATCTCAAATGTATGTATGACTTCATTCATAGGTAATTCATAGTAAAAAAATGAATTTTATATTGACTTCAGTGAGCCACAGTGTGTTTAACTGTTTTTAAAAATTCCTGAAAGCAGTAAACAAGAGAAAATAGCACAGAACACTCTTAATAAGAGAGGTCTAGTGTAACATGGATTCTGTGACTCCAAAGCCAATTGATTTCACATTGAGTCACTTTTTGGATGTGTCAAATTATGTAATGCACGGTGTAGTTAGTTTGGAATGCTGGCTACTTTTATGCAAGCTGATTCTTTTGTATACTTTCCTTAATGAAGAACTTAATGTCATATCCATTTTATTAGGCTTTTTAGTTTCTGAATTTTCTAATGCTTCTTGAAGTAGTAATGGTGACTTTTTAAAGTATTAAATAATTTTGCATAAATCTAGTTTAAAATATTTTCTTCCTTACTTACTGTAACCAACCTTTCCCTATAGCTGTGAACTTCACAGAAGTTAATGAAGAAAACAAAAACGTTATCTTCCGTGAAGTGTTTTCTTCCATTGAAACTTTGGCATTTACCTTTGGGAATATGTAAGTAGAGGACTGTCATTTAACGTCTGGATGTCTTAGTGAGAGTATGTCTCATAATCCAGTAAGATACATGAAAAATAAAGGATTAACCACTGTAAAGTATCATCACAACTTTAGAAAAGCTACATTCTGTGTCACTTTATTACTTACTATATTTGGAAGTATCTTTGTAGTTATTTATAAGCAACATCCATTTTCAAGTGAATATGTTTGTGGTTTATGGGAACAGATTTCTAGGAGTTTATTTCTTTTTTTGTGGCTGACCGGTATGGGGACCCAAACCCATGACCTTGGTTTTATAAGCCTCCATTCTAACCTAGTTAAGTGGTCAGCTCTCTAGGAGTTTATTTCTAAGGTTCTTACTTAAAAAAATATTTTCTAGATGACATGTTGAATGTAAAGCCAGTGACAAAGAAGTGTAGTGACTTGTCTTTTTATTTCTGTTTCTTTTTTTAACTTCTCTGGATAGCCTTACAAACTTCCTTATGGGAGATGTAGGCAATGATTCATTACTACGACTGCCTGTTTCTCAGGAAAGTAAGGTAAGCTAAGTTTGTGTGACAGCAAAGCCTCTAATATTTTTAACTTAATATTCATTTATTTATTAATCTTAATCTCAGCATTACTCTTTGACAGTTTTCAAGTTTAAAAATTAGCATGTTATAGAAAGAAAAACAGACCAGTTCATTTTTAAATATGACAATTTTTCGTCAGTTTCTGGAGAATAATTTAGTTATACTTTTTAAGTGGGACTATCATGTTAAAAGAACATATCTGAAATTTTATAGCATCTTATGTAATGAATCCATGTGTCATATAGTCCAAAATTTTAGTAAGTAATTTTTTAACCAAATTTTTCCCTCTTGACATTGCCACAGATCTTAAAGACTGGAGAAAACCTAGAAAAATGATGCAAGAAGTAAAAAGGATGTGTATCTTTTCACACATCCTTACAGTTTATGTTTGTTACCATGAAATACTTGTTAACAGCCCTGTATATCTTTGTTCTCCCTAAGCGTGTCACAGGATTGGGGTTCCAATTTTCAATGGGAAGAAAAATTGCTATGGAGTAATAGAACATGAGGAATGTATGGAGAATATTTCTTTAAAAACTTATAGTAGTAGTAATATTTTCAGACTGAATTTTTTTTTTCACTGAATGCAAGATATTTAAACAAACTGCATCAGAGACATATACTGATCATTTCCAGTTAAAGATGATCAAATCCAAATATTTGATTTAATCTAAATATTTGATTTCAGCAAATATTTGGGAATGTGTCAGGTACTAAATTTTATGAAGTGTTTATAATTTCAGGTCTTTCTTAAAATTATACAAAATATGAGTGACTAAGACATTTGTTATATGTACTGCAATGTTGCCAAAAAATGACTATTTTTGAAGCCATCATTTGATGAATGAAGAACAAAGAGTTTTATGATCTTTAAATATTTTGCTATTGTTCATGATTCTTCCTTAATTTTACTTTTCAAACTATTGACACTACTTCACAAGATAATAAAACATTTTATCTGTGTGGCGAGGCCCTGAACAATTTAAATTTTAGGTGTTAATAATATTTCCTGTGCCTCTATTATACACACATACTAACTCTTAATAGGAAAATATTTTTTCCTTTCTTTTTTTTTTTTGTACTTTTTGGAAGTTTTTTATTTGCCCTGGAGATTGGAATAAAAAAGCCCATAATGATATAATGCTATTAATAAAATTACTTTGTCTGATGAAGGGTTTTGAAAAAACACCCTTTGAAAATAGTAGCTGTAGTTTATTTAGTAGTGCTTCCTACATACCATGTACTGTGCTAAGCCTACATCATCTTAATCCTTAAAACAGCCTTATGAAAGTAGTGTTCTTATCCCCTTTTTACAGCACAACAAACTAAAGTTAGTTGAGCTTAAATATGTAACCCAGTGCCATACATCTTATAATAGATCTGGACTTCAGACCATAGTCTATTCAATCCCTTTTACGTTGAATCCCTGCATACCCTGTATTGCCTAACTAAATAGATTAAATTTGTTTAAGATCTCACAGTTTTGGTAGATGATGTTTTCTAGTACTGTCCAATAAGGTAGCCACTGGTCACATATAGTTCTTTAAATTTAAATTATTTAATAATTAAAATTTAAAATTCACTTCCTAGTCTCACTTTTTAATGTTCAAGTAGCTACATGTACTTAGTAGTTACCATAGTGGATAGTACAGCTATAAAACATTTCCATCATCATAGAAAGTTCTGTGCTAAGCTGACTTTCAGAAACATGCTTATCATATCATAATAAAATGGTAATACATGGCTGGAAAAGACAGAATCTGTGTCTTCTATTTAGTTAGCCATATATTTGGATTGCTTCTCTAACTTTCAGACTAATATTTTTGGCATCTGCAGAATTTAAAGTTTTGAATGATTCATTAATATTAACTAATGCTGTTAGTAAACAGTGAGGTTGTTCATTCTTAGATCTTGAGAACTGCTGTTGTAAAAAGCTGTATAATTCTTATATAGTGTTTTTGTGTTTAAACAGACTTCTCAGGCCCTTTGAGTTTTAAATACTTGAAATTCTTTAGCAGGAATTATGTCAGAGTAACAAATTAGGATGAACAATCTCTGAGGCAAAGATTTGTTGTCTTGTGTTCTAATCTTAAATTTGTTTTCTCCCATGTTGTAAGTCTTTTGAAAACATTTCTGTGGAATCAGTGGACTCGTCCAATGAAAAAGGTAATGCTCAAGGTACTTATAATTTTTGTTGAATTGTTTGCAGTTACTTTTGATAAGTGTTTTGGATTACTTAATCTCTTCTTAGTAATCTAGCGTGTTCATTTTTAATGCAAAATGTTATATAAAGTTTTACATATGACACTTAAGGGAAACCTGCCAGAGTAGATAGATAATGTGATGATATAGACTGATAAAGAATTGTATAAGGCTTGTAACTTGATGAATAATAGAAATACATATTAAGATAACAATAGATTACAGTTTGTAATCATTTTAAGTTTAAACTGTGGCCCTTTGATTCTAAATTGTCACTTTTTTTTCCTTTTTGTCTTTTTTTTTTCGTGTCCGGCAACGGATCGCAACCCTCAGTGTCGCGCCCGTACCGGACCGGGACCGGCAACGGGATCGCAACCCTCGGTGTTGCTCCCACACCTCGCTCAGCCAGTGAGCGGGAACCAGTCTGTATGTGGGATCTGAACCCTCGGCGGGAGCGCCTCCGCACTCCCAAGCAGCACACTGTAGCAGTGCACCACCAGGCTGGCCCCTAAACTGTCACTTTTTTTTAAAGCCAGTTTTTATTGAAGAACATCTTTAGATCTGAGTGCTTCTGCTTAGAGTTATTATGTGATCATATTTAACATATACTTACCGTGATATTTTTATTTTCAGGAAATTTTTCTCCAGTAGAACTAGACAGCGTGCTGTTAAAGAACACTGACTCTGTAGATTTGGCTTTGTCATATGCTAAAACATGGTCAAAATATACCAAGAACATAATTTCATGGGTTGAGAAAAAGCTTAACTTGGGTGAGTTGCCCTTTGGAGCATCTGATTAACTTTGGAGTTTGAGAACCAAATTGTGACACATTTTCTATAGACCATGAGTAATATGATTCCAAATAAGTAGCTGTTTCATCGTAATGAATAAAATCATTATTCATTTTCTCTTCTTGAAATAGGAAAGACTTTTCTTACACTAGAAATACTTATCAAACATTAACTGTGGACCAACCACTAGACCTAGTGACACAAAGACCAAATAGAATACTGTCTCTGCCTGTAAAGAAGTCATACTCTAATGGGTAAAGAGAAATGCAATCTGATAATATGGTAAAAGGAGACCAAAGCAACAATAGATGTATGAGCAGAAGGCAATGGAAGCATAGAAGCTAACTTTAAATATTAACTAATTATTAAGCTAATATTAATTAGTAATAGCTAATATTTCCCCAGTGTTTTACAGTTGACAAAATGTTTTTATATTCATTATCTCATTTAATCCTTACAAAAATACTGGGAAGTAGGCAAGATGGAAGTAAGCAAGATAAGCATTGTCATCCCATTTTATAGCTGAGACAAACAAGACAGGTGATTTACCTAAGATCATATAGCAGATTTGCTTAAGGTCATATAGCGTAACTGGAAGAATACAGAATCTACCCAAAGCCTATGCTCTTTCTACTATGCTGTTTGTTTTTAATAAGAAATGCTAAGCAGAATCACCCAAATAGCCTTGTAAAGGAAAATACGCAGGCCTATGTCCCATCCCTCAGAGAGGTGAGGTCTAGGCAAATGCATTTTGAAAAAGTTTCCCAGTTGATTCTGATGAGCACTTACGGTTAGGAATCACCGTGTTATATCGTGATGCACTGTAGTATTTGTGCTCACTTTTTAATTGGGGAATTACGAATAATAGAGTATAGAGGGGGAAATAAGTTAATTTTACCTTCTGATATCTTCTTTGACCTTTTCAGAATTGGAGTCCGCTAAAAATATTGTAAAGTTGGCAGAGGCAACAAGAACTAACATTGGAGTACAGGTAAATGTTCTGTGAATTTGTACAGACTAGTCAGATGAGCTCCCAATAGTGCCTTGCAATATCAGAAAATTTCAGTTAATAAAGGAAAGAACTTAAATGGTAATCTTTTCATTGACAAAGTAAAATCTTTTTAAATTTTGATGGATGTTTATTATGAAAAATCTGGCAATTCACAATTTTATACAAATATTGGTTATCTTGCTAATTACTAATTTTGCTAACTAGTTTCATAGATAATTATAATTAATTTTCTTCAATTTTTTTCTCATATAGTTATGTTTATGACTAGTCATTTTTCTGGGGGGAAAATGTCTAAACTTAAAGTTTTTCTTTTTTGAAGAAGAGTAATGGTGGGTTTGGAACTCTAGTACCATTCCTATTGTAAAATTTATTTTTCAATTTTAAATTCTAGGAGTTTATGCCACTGCAGTCTCTATTTACCAATGCTCTTCTTAGTGATGTAGAGAGCAGTCACCGTTTACAACAAACAATTGCAGCTCTCCAAGCCAACAAATTTGTGCAGGTAAAAATTAATTTATATGTACAGTACGCAAATTCTTTACAACTGTGTTTCTTTAATAAACAGCTTTTTTCTTTTTTTCTTTTTAAAAAATATACCCTTGGCAGCCTCTACTTGGTAGGAAAAGTGAAATGGAAAAACAAAGGAAAGAAATAAAAGAACTTTGGAAACAGGAACAAAATAAAATGGTTAGTGTTATCATGAAGTTCCGTGTACCTATTTGTGAACGTCTAAAATCATCCGCACTATATCACCATCTACCTTTACTCTGTTGTTTTTCTAAAATGCTGGCTTAACTATACTGCTGAATCTGCTAAAGAAACTTGTACAGTAGGATTTCTTTCATATTCTGTGTTAAATACTTTTTTCTCTATAGCTCGAAACAGAGACTGCTCTTAAAAAGGCAAAATTGTTGTGTATGCAACGTCAAGATGAATATGAAAAGGCAAAATCTTCCATGTTTCGTGCAGAAGAGGAGCATTTGTGTTCAAGTGGTGGACTAGCGAAAAATCTCAACAAGCAACTAGAAAAAAAACGAAGATTGGAAGAGGAGGCTCTTCAAAAAGTAATAATCTTTTGTTTTTTGCAAGTTGAGTTAGCAATAATCTGTGAAGGGTTTGGTTCTCAAACTTCAGCATATGCCTGGATCATCTGTTAAAACAGATTGGTGGGTCTTGAATCTTTGATCAAAACAGATTATCTTTAGAAATATTCTATTTAAAATATAGATAGAATATTTCAGGATTTTCATGACATAAAGGCTTTTCAGTTATTTAAATTTAGTTAGCTTTACTAAAGTAAGTATTTGTTTTAAAATATAAATTCTAGTGAGCAGTGTTATTTTTTTCTGTGATATTCCTGAAGGTAGAAGAAGCAAATGAACTCTACAAAGTTTGTGTGACAAGCGTTGAAGAAAGACGAAATGATCTAGAAAATACCAAAAGAGAAATTTTAGCACAGCTCCGAACACTTGTTTTC
>NW_007755624.1:6896-7438 GCF_000696425.1 Galeopterus variegatus | reverse complement strand
GAGGTAAGTGCCCCTTGTCTTTCCTCCACCTTGTCAGGTTTTACTCAGACTGCTAAACAGCCGCCTGCTCTCGTGGCACAGCTTGAGTCTTCCGTGCATGGGGATGGCTGTGGAGCTGGGGACAGTGAGCAGTGCTCACACACGTGGTGCCGCGGCCACATCTCCTTCTCTGCGGCTCCACAAAGAATTGTTCCAAAGGATTTTCCTCTTCTTTATCAATTGCTCAATATCACACATTTTACTTGCTCCAGAGCCGCACCCTGCCTTTCCTCCAAAGTTTATTTTTTCCCTTAGTTTCTGCTTGTTTTGGATTCTTCTGACCGGGAGAGTAAGCACAGGCTCCTCCTCACCTGGCTTCTGGCTTATTCCGGTGACTACCCCTGCGGCCCATGGACTTTCTGTTCTGGCATGGACGGCCTGTCTCAGCAGTGGCCTGTGACCTCCTTGTGCAGCTTCTCACTTCCCCCTTATCTTCCCCTCGCTCACCCTCCTCACCATGTCTCCATTCTGTCACATCTCCAGCTGCCGAGCCCTCCGCATAT
>NW_007755624.1:4695-5275 GCF_000696425.1 Galeopterus variegatus | reverse complement strand
AAGCCACCAGCACTCTTCCTCCAAATTAAGGGAAATTAGAGAGGATGCACTGGAAACCTCTAACTCGTTTCATAACACAACGGGGCTCTGATGAGAGGGGAGCCAGCTGTGTGCTTGTTCCCGGCCTCCTTCAATTCAGACCTGACTGGCGGCAGCAACCTCCTATTTTTGGTATTAACGAGGCCTTTGTCCTTATTTTAAAGTCCTTAGGGTTACTTTGGGGAGGAAGGAGATTTGTAAGACAGTTTTTAGGCTACCATTATTCTAAAAGTTAAGACACAAATATTTTTATGGCTTTTGATACGTAATATCAAATTGCTTTCTAAAATGTTACACCAATTTTTGGTTGAGCAACGGTGTACAGTGCCCATATTCCTGAACCTAATCTGCAGGGAATATTATGATTCCCAAATGTCTCAGGCTAAAATCAGTATTTTGTTGCTTTAATATGTATTCTTCGAATACTAGTAAGGTCTAAGGAGAAGGTATTTCTAAACGAAAGATTTTATACAGAATTCCCCCAAGACCCTCTGATCTGATTCTAATGAAACCACTCATGTTTTCTAAGCAGGCAGTGAAC
>NW_007755624.1:2127-3863 GCF_000696425.1 Galeopterus variegatus | reverse complement strand
TTGTTGGTTTAATTACTTTTATCCAGGTGGGATCAGCTCGTGATTTCTGAACTTTCTAGGCTATCAAGAGCTATACCATACAATTTTAATAGATTTTGACAAACATGAAAGGCCTCTCTTGGTGTCCGTTTTGATGTATGTTTATACGAGAAACAAAAATCAAAAACCAAAAAACCCCCAACAAGGAGCGCTTACCAAAAACAAGGCTCCAGGCTGGGGCTGGGCGTGATGCTTCCCTCACCCCAGCAAGGTCTAAGGTGCACGTTTCATTCAAATTAGCTTGTTCTCTTTGAAACCTGACTTCAAATAGGCCTCTCAGGAAAACCTCCCCTGCTTCATACCTCTGTCTCCCAGCAGGATTACCCCGTATTGAGTTCACATGTGTGCTCAGTTTTATATTGTGTTGATTTGCCAGAGTTGACATGGTGTTTTGAAAACCCTCATCCATAATGACCTCCTCCATTCTCACAGCTTTAAATACCATCTACACCTGCCCTGTTCAGTACAGTAGCCACTCATGTGGCTATTCAAATTACAATTATAATAGACCTGGCCTCTCCCATCAAACAGAACAAAAGCACCCCCAGGACATGCTCGTCACGTGCTGAGTAGTCATGGAAGGTTGCCGCAGACACTGTCAGCCCATCCGAGTGCAGCCTGGATGGGAGCATTTAGGAAACAGGAAGCCACATGCTCCTTTCGGGAGTGGTGGTTGGCAGTAACTAGCCAACAGTCCTGGGCTCTAGGACACAAACCTAGCTCATGTTGACAGGGCAGCTATGAAGCCACGGGAATCTTAAAATGAAAAACTCCAGCTACAGTATCTGGAGCCAACCCCTTAACCTTGTCATCAACCCACGGTCATCCACAATCTGACTCATGAGCTCCCCAATGACAGTACGACAGATCCGGGAGAAAATTCAACCCTATGTGTAGGGGCTCCTGTCCTAAAAGGGCAGAAACAATACACTGTGATGTCGGCCTAGCCCGGTGCACGTCTCTGGGTCTGTGGAGGTCACCGGGCAGCTGGTGCAGTGACTGTATGCGGATCACAGGGACCCAGAGCCAGACAAAGAGGTTTATCTCATCAGGAAGCAACGCTCACAATTCAGAGCGTGAAAGCAAACACTTTTAGGCCCATTATTTCCCAAAGCTGACATAAGGACAGAGAAGCTGCGGCTTTCAGGGTTCAGAGGGCGTCGGTGCAAGTGCTCAGACCTGCACTTGCCAGGGTCTCATTCAGCAGGGTCTGATTAGTTTGAATTGTTTTATGCCCACTATTTACTCAATTATCTTCCTAACACCATGTAGGAAAGGCAGAGAGTGAAAAATCAAGAGGGCGGTGAGGGAAGGGACATCTAGGTCACCGCCAGATGCCAGCTTTGCCTGTGAGGCTGAGATGGACGGCCGTGCTGTAGGACACTGTCTGTCCTGGCTGTTCTATCTCCAGCTGCTCCTTCCGGGGCCCCTTTGTGGGGCACCCTCCTCTGTGGGGCATCCTCCTCTCCCTGGACAGTGAGCACTGAAGTCTTCAGGTCTGTTCCTCGGTCCTCTTCTTGCTACATGTACCTTAGGACGTAGGGCCTAGGTGATCTCCTCCATTCTCACGGCTTTAAACTCCACCTACACCTGCCCTGTCCAATATGGTAGCCACTCATGGTATGTGGCTATTCGAATTACAATTAATTAAAAAATTCAGTTCTATACCTGCACAAGCCACACTCCATGTGCTCAGT
>NW_007755624.1:0-663 GCF_000696425.1 Galeopterus variegatus | reverse complement strand
ATTGTTCACTGTTGTCTTTACTACTGTGCAGGATGCTTGGCAAGAAACGCTCACTGAATGATTGAGTGCAGGGCCCAGCACAGCATTTTCCAAATGTGGAAGATAATTTTGTGGGATGTTCTAGGTCAGGGGTTGGCAAACCACTGACTGTGGGCCAAATCTGGCCCATAGCTTGTTTTCTGCAAATAAAGTTTTACTGGAACGCAGCCATGCCCGCAACTTATACATTGCGGATGGCTGGTTAGCCTGATGGCAGAGCTGAGCAGTTGTGACAGAGACCAACTGACCCGCTGTCTGGCTCTTGACAGGAAAAGTTTGCCAACCCTTGTTATAGATACTTATAGTTAAAAAAAAAAAAGGCTTCTATGGATCTATGTTGGATTAAATGAAATCACATAGACCTCTTTAACCTAGGACTTCNCTGCAATCCAGCCAGGGGCCTCCCCCCATGTCCCTGACAGCAGGTGCACCCTGCCCGTGGCCCCCCCGCACTTCACACTGCTGCCACCTCTGCCTGTTCCTCAGCCATCAACTTGAGTATCGCCTGCTCAGAAAGACGGTCTCAGCCTTCTGATCTACATGAGATCCCTGTTGTACACTCACGGGCACCGTGTCTCTCTTTGCTCTTTCACAATTTATACTTATCTATTTATAACTGCACTT
>NW_007755623.1:6205-7439 GCF_000696425.1 Galeopterus variegatus | reverse complement strand
TGTTTATTACAAAATTCTTCTCTAAATTCTTTTTCTAAACTTTAACCTAGAGAAGGTCATATTGCTATTTAATGATAAAGTTGGAGTTAGAATCTGTTTTGAGAGTGCTGGCTCAGTGGTCTTAACACCATGTTTGTCATTGCACTTGAATAGTGTGGTGGTTTTAATGGATGTCTGCAACTTCTTCGAAACTCCTCCCATCAAAAGGTAAAAAATAGAAAATGTACCTAAAGACTTGGATGATCTAGCTGAGAAAATTACTAGGTAGAGAGCTTAAAGTGCTTCCCAGTTTCTTCTAGTTGCTTAATGGTAAAATGTGAGAAAGGAGAAAAAAGCTAAAGAAAGAACTATTAAGTATAAAGGAGTCTCGGCCTGCTGGGCTCAAAAATAAAATGATTTCTTATTTCCAGACACTCCAGATTACAAAAGATGCTATAATTAAGTAAAAGCTTACAGGCAAAGATCAAATCTAGGGCACTCTCAGAAAAACATGATCTAAAGATAAAACCAAGGATGTAACTGTAAAATCCTTTATTAGGATCTCAGAAAGATTTAAGGGAGTGTCTTGGAGACCCTTTCCAACAGACGAAAGGCCTTCTAAGAATTTTGAGAGAATTGTCCCCACAGTGGCATTCCAGGGAACCTAAGGTGAAGCAAGACTTACCTTGAGATTTTTTGAAGGGATGGCTTTTGTCTAAGGATTTAATTCTTATAAAATTTTTTCAGTTTGAACTGAAAGAGATAGAGATATTACAAAGTTAAAAGAGTCCCTTAGACTCCTGAACTATTATTAGCAGTAAAAAAGTTTAAGGAAAATACTCAGGTACAAACACTGGCCATGTTTCAAATAAAAAGAAGCATAACTCAAAGGGTAGAGCCAACGGCCCAGAGGGCAGTACCAAGCTTTTCAGAATTGTTCCCTTAAACTAGGACTGGCAACATGTGTCAGGATGGAATTCAGCATTGCTATAGAGTGGTGACTGCTGTGTGCCTCCTATTTTTTTGAATGATTGTGTCTGTAGTGGTTTTCCTATGCCTGTCCTACCACTGTGTGTTGGGTGGATGGGGTTGGATAATTCTTTTATTTAGTTCACATGTCTTCAGATTGGGAGAAACTACTTGAGGAGCCATATTCAAATGATTGCACCCCAGGAGTCTCATCTATACCTGCACCTGATACAAATGATGAAATCTTGGACCTCAAGCTTGAGTCCAATGCCCTGAGATCTTTTGG
>NW_007755623.1:4436-5061 GCF_000696425.1 Galeopterus variegatus | reverse complement strand
TTTTAAGACATGTCCAACTCTTTCCATAAAAGAGGTAGAGAGTATTTCCTTTCCCCTTGAATATGGGTTGGACTTAGTAGCTTTCTCCTAATGAATAAAAGGCGGCACAATTGCACTGCCTAACTGGGAGGTTAGGTTAGAAAAGGTACCAGTTTCTGTCAGGCTCTCTCTTGGGATGCCGTCCCTTGAAATCAATGCTGATGTAGGTAAACCACACCAAGAGGCCACATTTAGGCCAATAGCCTTAGCCAAGTTCCTATCAACAGCCCTCATCAACCCCAGGACACATGAGTGAATAGGTCTGCATTTGAGTCCAGCCTTCAAGCTGTCCCTGCTGATACCGAAACGAGCAGAGACAGGGGCTTGCCCAAACTACAAATTCAGGAGCAAAGTAAAAACTATTTCAATCAAGTTTTTGGATGTTTGTAACTTAGCAACTGACAACTAGAATAAACTTGAAGAGTTAAATTTTTAGTAAGAAAATAGGGAAGTTTTTATACAGTAGTTCATGTAAAAAATAGAGAGGTTATTATATAGTAGTTCATGCAAAATCATAGGGACAGTACATTAATGCCAAGAGCATTAGTAATAATTATATATTGTAATTTTATTCATACTTTTTTTT
>NW_007755623.1:3483-4134 GCF_000696425.1 Galeopterus variegatus | reverse complement strand
TTTTTTTTAATTGATCTCAAATATAGCAAATATCATATATATTTGCTAGTGTCTAAAGGTTTCAGTCCCACTGAGTTTCGAAAGACACAAAAACATTTCTGGAATTCTCAGCATCTTTTCCTCTCGTTTTCTTGTTTGTGATTCTTGCTGATTTTTGTTACTCTTAGAATAAAAAGTCTGTTTAGCGTGAGAATGTAAATCCCTTTCCAAACGCCACTCTGAAAGAAGGCTAGATCTGCTCCCTGGAAAGTAAGCATTACCTGCTGCAAGCCAAAGAAATGACAGTTATGGAAAAGGCAGGCTGGAAACAACATGAATTTGGCTATATTTCATCCCCACAAATGCAGTGCTTCATAAATATGGAGGAGTGACAATGTCGGCAAACTCCTCCATGTTAAATGATGCTACATAGCTTTGGCCTGCTGGGAGACAATAGCAGCAGGAATAATCTGGCATTAAGCAACCGGAAATGGAGTGGTTCTTTATGAGCAAAGGCATTGACCATGATTCAAAAAGGCAGAGATGCAAACTCTGCCAGGTTCTGCAGGGAGTATTTATAGCTCTAAATCCAAGTATAAAACTACCCTGTGTGCTACATGGAATGAACTGTTGGTCAGTTCTATCAAGCCTTAAGCACACCTATGATCAATT
>NW_007755623.1:2110-2697 GCF_000696425.1 Galeopterus variegatus | reverse complement strand
CTTCCTTCCTTCCTTCCTTGTTCCCACTTATGAGTGAGGACATGTAGTATTTCTCTTTCTGTGCCTGACTTATTTCACTTAACATGATTTTTTCCAAGCTCTATGTTGCCACGAATGGCAAAATTTGATTCTTTTTTATGGCTGAGTAGTTGTCTATTATGTATATATACACCACATTTTCCTTATCCAGTTTCCTGTCAATGGACGTTTAGGCTGGTTCTCACTCTTGGCTATTGTAAACATAGCTGCGATGAACGTGGGAGTGCAGGTATCTATTCGATATGATGATTTCCATCCCTTTGTGTATATACACAGAAGTGGGATTGCTGGATCATATGGTAGTTCTATCTGTAGTTGTTTGAAGAAACTCCATACTGTTTTCCATAACGGATATTCTATTTTACAGTCCCACCAACAGTGTAGAAGAATTCCCCTTTCTCCACATCCTTGCCAGCATTTGTTATTCTCTGTCTTTTTGATAATAGCCAGCCTAACTGGGGTGAAATGATATCTCAATGTGGTTTTTATTTGCATTTCCCTGATGATTAGTGATGTTGAGCATTTTTTCATGAACCTGTTGGCCATTT
>NW_007755623.1:592-1110 GCF_000696425.1 Galeopterus variegatus | reverse complement strand
ATTTGCATTTCCCTGATGATTAGTGATGTTGAGCATTTTTTCATGAACCTGTTGGCCATTTTTGTATCTTCCTTGAAAAAATATCTATTCAGCTCCTTTGCCCATTTTAAAAATGTGTTCTTTGTTTTTTTACTGTGAAGTTGTTTGAGTTCCTTGTATATTCTGGATATTAATCTCTTAGATGTAGAGTTTGCAAATATTTTCTCCCATTCTGTAGGTTGTCTTTTCACTCTGTTGATTGTTTCTTTGCTGTGCAGAAGTTTTTCAGTTTGACATAATCCCATTTGTTTATTATTTTTTTGTGTGCCTTGTGCTTTTGGGGTCTTACTCATAAAGTCTTTTCCCAGTCCTACTTCCTGAAGTGTTTCTCTATATTTTCTTTTAGTAGTTTTATGGTTTAGGGTCTTATACTTAAGTCTTTAATCCATTTTGAGTTGATTTTTTAAAATGTTTTGTTTTGTTTTTATTGGTTATGAATATTCATGGGGTACTAAGCAAATTGTCACCACTCGTGCCTA
>NW_007755623.1:0-212 GCF_000696425.1 Galeopterus variegatus | reverse complement strand
CATCTGCATGGTTAACTTTATTCCCAGGTATTACACTTTTTTGGTGACTATTGGAAATGGGCTTGCTCTCTTGATTTATTTTTCTGCTAGTTTGTTATTGGAGTATACCACTGCTACTTATTTTTGCATGTTGACTTTGTATCCTGCAGCGTTACTAAAATTGTTTATCAGCTCTAGAAGTTTTTTTGTAGTATCTTTAGGTTTTTCTATAT
>NW_007755622.1:7213-7439 GCF_000696425.1 Galeopterus variegatus | reverse complement strand
TAAAAAATCTGGAAAATACAGAAAAAGTACAAAGAAGAAAAAATCTTTTATATTAGCACAATCCAGAGTTAATATTTCAATGTTTTGGTGTATTTCCTTCTAAATTTTTCTATTTTACTTAAAACCTATATATGGGTTTACAGGTTTTAAGTAAAATGGTACTGCATATATAGCTATGCATAGTTTTTTCATTTAACATTATTTCAGATGAATTTTCTCATGATCT
>NW_007755622.1:0-2994 GCF_000696425.1 Galeopterus variegatus | reverse complement strand
TAGCCTGCTGATGGACGGCTCCCCATTGGAAGAGAACATGTGATAAGGGGTGGGTTTCATACAGCCACTTTGGGGCGGAACAATCTGACACTGCCGACTTTATATATGTGTGATTTGTCATGCCGAGTTGAAAAAGCAGGCAGGATTCCACATCATTCACTGATCCTAGTTCAAGACACTAATAGTTTCACTTTTTGAATTCATTCTTAAGGGTCAAGGTTCAGGTGAAATTACTAGGCAAGAAATATTTTTCTGATTGCCCAGCACTGTGTTGTGAGATGAATAGAAGAGATAAGAAATTCACAGCCCTGTCAGGGAACCCGTGGCCTTGGTGTTACCAGCACCACACTCTACCGAGTGAGCCACGGGCCGGCCCATAATAGTTTCACTTTTTGAATTCATTCTTAAGGGTCAAGGTTCAGATGAAATCACTAGGCAAGAAATATTTTTCTGATTGCCCAGCACTGTGTTGTGAGATGAATAGAAGAGATAAGAAATTCACAGCCCTGTCAGGATGGGGGATGGGAGACATACACACGAGCAGATTAGCTTGCTAAGATGCAATAAATGCTGAGGTCAAGTCAGGATAACACAAGAACAAAAAAAAAAAAAAAAAAAAAAAAGAAATATTTTTCTGATTGCCCAGCACTATGTTGTGAGATGAATAGAAGAGATAAGAAATTCACAGCCCTTTCAGGATGGGGGATGGGAGACATACACACGAGCAGATTAGCTTGCTACGATGCAATAAATGCTGAGGTCAAGTCAGGATAACACAAGAACCCAGAAGAGGCATTCCTGACCCTCCAGAGGATTTAAGGAACGTTTTTTTTTGTTTTTGTTTTTGTTTTTTCCTTTTTGTCTTTTTTTTTTGGTGACCGGTAACGGGATCGCAACCCTCGGTGTTGCGCCCGCACAGCGCTCAGCCAGTGAGCCGGCACCGGTCTCCACATGGGATCCGAACCCTCGGCAGGTCCCAAGCGCACTCTCCGGTGCGCCACCGGGCTGGCCCTTAAGGAAGGTTTTAAGGGAAGACAAAGCCAAACAGAAAGTTTGCTTCGGAAGCCTGATGGTGATACATTTGACTATTTCTTTATGAAAGAGGGAGGTTTTTTTTTTTTTTTTTTTTTTACTGATCGGTACCGGGATCGCAACCCTCGGTGTTGCGCCCGCACAGCGCTCAGCCAGTGAGCCGGCACCGGTCTCCACATGGGATCCGAACCCTCGGCAGGTCCCAAGCGCACTCTCCGGTGCGCCACCGGGCTGGCCCTTAAGGAAGGTTTTAAGGGAAGACAAAGCCAAACAGAAAGTTTGCTTCGGAAGCCTGATGGTGATACATTTGACTATTTCTTTATGAAAGGCTGCCTTTTTTCTTACCACGCATCTGACCCATCAGGTTTGACCTGGCTTTTAGTAATTTAGGTATAGCCTTGAGGAATTGTATCAGCCATCGCTAAAGTGCACCTGCCCCTGGGGAGGTAAATTGAGAAGAGTTTGAGGGCGTGACATAACACCAGACCACAGAGCCCACAAAATGTACTGGGAGATCACTCAGCTAGAAAAAGCCAAATGTTTATATGGAAACATTCTAGAATCTGCCATTTAGATCAGGCATTCCATTTTTTGTGTCATTTGCTACTTTTTAAAATTTGGAAGAATAACATATGATCATTGTAAAAAATCTGGAAAATACAGAAAAAGTACAAAGAAGAAAATATCTTTTATATTAGCACAACCCAGAGTTAATATTTCAATGTTTTGCTATATTTCCTTCTAAATTTTTCTATTTTACTTAAAACCTATACATGGGTTTACAGGTTTCAAGTAAAATGGTACTGTATATATAGCTATGCATAGTTTTTTCATTTAACATTATTTCAGATGAATTTTCTCATGATCTCACAATTTTATCAAAAGTACTTTCACCACATGGCTTAATTATTCTAACCACTCCCTTTCTCTTCAGACATCTGTATTTTTCCAGTTTTGGCCATTATAAATAACGCAATGAAAATAATGTGATAAATACATTACCCTTGTTTGGGAACTTTAAATGTTTTTGGCACATATAGCCAAAATGCTTTCCAGAAAATCTATCCCCTTGCCAGTTTTAATTATTACTTTTGAAATACATATGAAAATGATAGATCAAACTATGTATCTCATTTTAATTTTTATTTCTTATTACTATTAATGCTGACCATTTAAAAATGTTTTTAACAGCCATTTTAATCTTTTCTTAAAATTGTCAGTGCCCTTTACCAAGGAATTAATTTTCTTATTGAGGAATTAATTTCTACTGAGGAATTAATTTTCTTATTGATTATATGAGTGACTTATAAATGAATGCTATTAAATCTTTGCATATTAAAATATATTCTTACTTTTTGTTTGCATTTAGATTTTTTTTATGTGCAGAAGAGTTTAACTTTCCTGTAATAAAATCTAATTTTTTCTTAATGTTGTTATGCTTAGATTCCTTTCTCAAATGTAAGAGAAATATTCATCTAAACTTTATTTTAGTTTTTAAAAATTATTATTACATCTACTTCTTAAATCCCTCTGGACTTTATTTTGCTTTATGGTGTGAGGTAAGGAACACACACATATCATTGAGAGAAACTCCCTAATTACGTACGGCAAGGAAGACCAGGAAGCGTCTTTTATTCTCTGAGAGTGAAAGTCAGTAAGAATTGGCACAAAAAATCAGAATTAACAGGGTTAAACATAATCTCAAGAAGCCTCTCATTTACTTGAGATGAGTGAGATCAGGCTAAAATGTCATGTTTCTTTGCATTTGACTATAATTATATCAAGTCTAGGAGTAAAAGTAGTTATACCACATTGATTTGAAAAAGCAAATTCATTATTATTCAAATGCAAATTATCTACAAGACAAAACCGTTCAAGACCTGGAATGTGTAGGAGAAAATAATACAAGCGTCCTTAATATTCAAATATTCAACACATATTTATTAAGCACTTATGTGTGCA
>NW_007755621.1:0-7440 GCF_000696425.1 Galeopterus variegatus | reverse complement strand
GGGAACCGGTCTGTACGTGGGATCCGAACCCTCGGGCGGGAGCGCTGCCGCGCTTCCCAAGCGGCGCACTATCCAGTGCACCACCGGCCCGGCCCGATTCTTGTCTTTTTTAAAAAAACAGTGAAAAAATTCAGGTTCATGGTAAAAAAAAGAAATTAGTAATGTCTTTGAAAATATTCTGTTACACCGCAATTACCAAAACATTGACAAAGTTTTGGGCACTCCAAAAAAGTTTGACTTTGTGTGTGATTGGAGAGCTTGTTTCAACATTACTTTGCTCACATAGAGAGTAGAAAATCTAACATTGATGGTTCTTCGTGTTGCAAGCTGGGGCTTTGAGCTTTCAAGGTACAAAAGTGTGTCTTTTAAAATGAAAGTAACATTTGTTTAGCTAATGAATATGACTATATTGTTTATGTATATAATGAGTCTAATGTAATTTTAATCAACTTGGTAATGAAGTTATTAAATGGCAAAACAAATACAGCGAATTAAAGCTGAACACTACACTGAAGATCAAACAAAATCCTGATAGAATAACTGGGCTCTTGGTTTAGATCATGTGGACGCTGAGAAATAAATGTATATAAAAATATAGCTGAGGATACTAATTCTAATTTCTAAACCATGATTTTGTGACTCGTAATAAACCAAGCTGTACAATTTATTTTGTGATAGCAGCATCTGAGCTGCTCCAATATATATATATATATCAACAGTGGTAAATACTGTAGATTTATATATATATATATATATGCAAAATATATATATATACACACACACACTATTTTCTTATATCGTCTGTGACATTTTTTATCTGTATGCTTTTTTTGATGTGATTGTTTTAACATGCTAAAAGTAATAAGTATATTTTGTGTCTTTTATGTGCATTTTTTTTTGTGGCAAAAATGCTGCATCCCTGATGCTGCTAAAGCTGACTCTCTTCCAAGTGAGTAGGAGTTGCCTAGTGTTCATTACTTCATACATACATATCACAGTTCTGTGCTTTATTAATTTCTGGTAAGACTATTTAGAATTATATATATGACATTATTAATAACAATAAGGTATTATTTCTAGTCTTCCCCATTATAAAATGCAGCTCTCTGTTTTTTAAACTTAAGTAGGAAAATTTAATTTGAAATTATTTTGCCACCATACACTTTTACTCTTTCAAATTTATTTTTTAATAAAAGTTTAAAAAATAGTGATAAAAGATGAAATAATACTGGTAAAGCAGGTCAAAATATATTTATGAAAAACATATAGTGAGGATTTTTCTGATGTGGAGACAGATTTTTTACTCTAATTGGATGTGCATGGTGTAGATATTTTGCCACTATTAAGTCTTCTCATGGCAGTTTCGCCTTACATAATAAGCACTTGGGTGTAGTTTTTATTTTTTTAATGTTTAGTTTGAGAATTTAAAGAAACTAGATCCAGGGTCCTAAAGGGTTTTTGAACTTTGACTCTTTCAGGTCTTTATGTTGTTTAATAGGATTTTTCAAAAATGCACAGCTTTTTAAAGCTGGGTGGTATATATATATAGATTCATTCAGATATCAAGTATCAATGATAGAATGTTTCTTGAAAGAATAAAAAGAGATGCCATCAATAGGACATTACTAGAGAAGAAAAATAGATGTTTACAGGATGAGATTATTTTAACTTTCTTTTTCCATTTTAAGAAGATTCTGATACTAAGTTTTGTCACACTCATTGTAGCTTTAAAGTAGACTTTCAGAGTTTTCATAACTGTCACAGCCTCTTCAGATATCTCCCTTGGGTCCCATTGTAAAGTGAGCACAAAACAGTACCTAGTCAGTGCCTTGCTCAGATTCCTTTTCTTTTCACTTTCATGGTTAGAGAAAAACATGCCATGGCTAGGAATAAGGATTTAGTCACAGAGGACATACAGCTTCATCTTCTGGAAATAAGATTATTGGAATCACACCTTTATTTTAGTATGCATTTGATTGTGTATACGCACCTTAGTCTTATTAAGATTATGATTTTGGGGGTTTGTTTTCTGTTTTAAATTGTCCTTTAATGGATTTTAAATGTCTGTTTCTAATATGGATACTAATGCTTATTGACCAGGTGGATTTAATAAGTCACACTTTATTTTTAAGATGACCCAAGGTATTGAGAATACGAGAAAGGACTCCATTTAACATTTATTTCTGCACTTTCAGAAAGACTTTCAGTTATTGACAAATCTAAGCATAACTGCAACCATTTCATAGAGAAAACTGAGAAACAAAGGAACCAGTTTAAGATTTCATGAGCGTGAGTCCCAACCTTTGTTGCTCTTTAGAATTATCTGATGAAATTTAAATATTTTTTCTGCTTGGGTTCTGCCTCAGACCATTTAAGTCAGAATATCTGGGATGGAAGTCAGGCATCAGATAATTTTATTTACTGCCCCCCCCCCCGACTTAAAGTTCAGTCATTAAGCTCTTAAAAAAAAAATCCTAAAGTTGATTGTCTTATATTTCTAACTTTGGGATATCTCAAAAATTCTTAACAGATGAAGAGTTTCAGAGTTTACAAGCTCTGATGTCAGGAGACTTAGAAAAAATTCCACTGGAAAAATTACCATTACCAGACAAACCTATAAATTTTGACAAACCACTCACAATCATAGTGTAAATGGCTTCAAATGGAAGGTGGCATGACTGTGTCTTTCTCTCATTTGCTGCTTACAGTAGTCCTTCAAAATAGGCAGAGTCTTATTAAGAGTTCCATTTTCCTAGGCAGCCTCTGTCTCTCATTTTCCTTAAGTGACATGCTTAAAAAGGCCTATGCTGTTTGGAAGCCTAAGAGCATTTTCAGTATATGAGGAGCTGAGAAAATGCTGAATTGTCTGTTTCTTAGTCAACATTTTACTGAACATCTACAATGTGCTGGGGATGAACTATGCTTGGTTCATGCTTCAGGATGTGAGATGTGTTTTGTAATCTGGGTGTCTCAGTGCAGTGTTGGAGATAGGCACAGGCTGTTACTATAGGCACAGAAAAGCCAAATTGTGAACCCAGCTCAAGAGGCTCAGGGAAGCCTTGTAAGGGAGTTGCCTCACCTGAGCCCAAAAGGATTAGGAGACAGAAGGGAGGGAGCAAGGGACACTCTTGCAGAGGGGACAGATGGCAAGAGAAGCTGCACCGTGTGTGTGGGGAGTTCTGCCACACTGCTGTGTACCTGGGTGGGTGTGTAGAGGAGCAAGAGGTTCCTCAGAGAGAGTCATGGAGAGCCTTGTATGCAGTGGAACTTGATCCCATAGGCAGGTTTTGCTGTGGTTGTATTTTCGTGTCCTGTGTGGTCCCTGGAGGCAGTGGAGGCAGGATGTGAAGGAACAAGCCTGGAGAGAGTCAGAAAAACAGGAGGCTATGGCAAGTGTTTTACTAAAAGGTGGTGCAGAGCTTAAAGCCAGAGAAGAAGTTAGGAAGAAAGGTGGTTAATTTCAGAACTCTTTACTAAGTGAAACTGGCAGGACTTGACAATAGGATGAATGTAATCCTAATAATCCTAATCAGAAAAATAGCTAACACTGCTTCCTGTGCTAGCCCTTTTACTTGTACTAATTCATTTAGTCCTCTTGGTAACTCTGTGAAGTATGTACTAATGTTTGAAGAAGTCCTAGTTTCTAGATGAGAAAGCTCAGGCAGAAAGATTAAGTAACTTCCCCTGAGTGACGCAGCTGGTGAGCATAGACTGGGACTTGATTCCAAACCATCGGAATCCAGAGCCTGTGCTTCCTTCCCTCCCCTGAACAGGTTTAAGGAGATATACTTGACTCACTTTTAAAATTGCCCAGTTTAGGGCCGGCCTGGTGGCGCAATGGAGAGTGCGCCGCTTGGGAGCGCGGCAGCGCTCCCACCGAAGGTTCGGATCCCATGTGGAGACCGGTTCCCGCTCACTGGCTGAGCGCGGTGTGGGCGCGACACTGAGGGTTGCGATTCCGTTACCGGTCAGTAAAAAAGACAAAAAGGAAAAAAAAATTTGCCCAGTTTATACGTAGATGATTTTAGTAAGTTTACAAAAGGGCTGTGCAACTATCACAACCAATTTTAGAACATTTCCATCACCTCAAAAATATCTCTTGTGCCCATAAGCAATCAAGCCCTGTCCCCAGTGCTAGCCACAGGCACCCACTGATCCACTCTCTCCCTTTATGATTTGCCTTTTCTGGACATTTCATATAAATGGAATCAGACAATGTATGGTCTTTTGCATCTGGCTAGTTTCACTTAGCCATGTTTTTGAGGCTCATCCATGTTGCAGCATGTGTCAGTAATTACTTTCCTTTTTAGTGTTGAGTAATATTCCATTGTATAGCTATGCCACGTTTTGTTTATTTGTTCATCAGTTGATAGACACATGGGTTGTTTTCACATGCTGCTGGGACCATTTGTGTACAAGTCTTTGTGTGGACATATATTTAACTTATTTTATTTATTTTCTTTTTTCTTTTCTTTTTTTTTTTTTTTTTGGTAACAAAAAATAAATTTTTAAGGAACTGCCAGACTATTCCAGACTTTTCCAAAGCAGCTGCACCATTTTACATTTCCACTGACAATGTAGATGGGTTCTGATTTGTTCACATCCTTGTCAACGCTTGTGACTATCTGTTTTTTGTGATTATTGTTATCCCAGTGGATGTGAAGTGGTATCTCATTGTGGCTTTGATTGCATTTCCCTGAGAGCTAATGATGTTAACCATCTTTTCATGTGCTGTGGTCCATTTGTATATCTTCTCTGGTGAAATGTCTATTTAAAACTTTTGCTCACTTTTTAATTGGGTTGTTCTCTTATTATTGAATAGTAAGAGTTCTTTGATATATTCGGGATACAAATCCTCTATGACATGCAAATATTTTCTCCTACTCCATGACTTGTCTTTTCGATATCTTAATGGTGTTACTTGAAGTGCACGTTTTTAATTTTAATGAAGTTTGATTTATTAGTTCTTTCTTGTAAGGATTGTGTTTTAGTACTGTATCTCTCTGCCTAAATCAAGGTCACAATGATTTTCTCCTATGTTTTTTTCTGGATGTTTTATAATTTTAGCTCTTAAATTTGAGTCTATGGGTCATTTTGAATTAATTTTTACATATGGTGTGAGGTAAAGATCTAAATTCCTGTGATTACCCAGTGGTTTTAACACCATGTGTTAAAGAGATATGCTTTGTCCCATTGTACTTCTTCTGTCAAAAATCAGTTGAACGTGTGTGTAAGAGTTTATTTAAATTTAGATATTGGGAAATATGTGTTCTTCAACTTTATTCTTTTTAAAATTATTTTGGCATTCTGAGTTCTTTGTATTTCTATATAAATTTTAGGATCTTCTTTTCAGTTTCTGCAAAAAAAACCCTGCTGGTATTTTGATAGGAATTGTTCGGAATCTATAGATCAATTTAGGAAGAATCGCCATCTTAACAACATTGTCTTCTGACCCATGAACAGAACATCTCTTGATTTATTTTGGTCTCCTTTAACATCCCTCAGCAGTGTTTTGTAGTTTCAGTCCATGCCTTGCACTAGGTTTGTTGAATTTATCCCTGTTTTATTCTCTTGTGAATGGGGCTGTTTTCCTCGGAGCCTGTGCTCGGAAACCTCATGCTTTACTGTTGAGGGGAAAGGAAGGATCAAAGGTGATCTCTGCAGTTCCTAGCTGGGCTGGCAGGACGGATGGCGGGGCCACCATCTCATAAAAAGAATTCAGGGGAGGGGGCTGGTTTAGGTTTAGAGGGAAAACGACTTCTGTTTTGACATGTAGAATTTCAGGATTGGGGGGCTGGTGGATGGCATTGTCTGCTACTGCAGAAAGAGTTGGGACTTGCCAGCATGGAGAAGGTGAAGTCCTGGGAGAGAATGAGCAAGCCGGAGATGGGGAAAGCCTGGGGACGACACAGATAGCTGATGCTGCAGACGTGAAGAAGCTTTAAGTTATCCACCAGATCTACCCCCATGAGTACTACCATTCAGTGCAGTTGCCTTTGAGAGGGCACGACAGCGATGTCCCTGAACAACTGTCAGTTTGCGAGAGTGGACTGGAAGCCCTCAGCTCTGCTTTTGTAGTCTGAGTTTGCCACTCACCAGCAGTGTGACCTGAGGCAGGTCACATTCCCTTTCTGGACCTCACTTTCCTCAGCTATATAAAATTGGGACATTTAAGAGGTGTCAGAGGGAGAGGAGTCCATGAAGGACGTGGAGGGGACAGTCATGGGCTGATTTCACAATGTTTGCATGCCCAGTGATTGGAGTCAGACTGGCTTAGGTTTGAACCTTGCAGCCGTGGCTGCCACTGTTCTAGGTCCTGGTGAAATCATGATGTGATAGCACAACCAGGTCCCTGTCCTCGTGGAGCTTATGTCTGACCCATTTCCTCAAATGGATCAGAAAATGAAAATTGTAGTTTTTATTTCATAGAATTGTGAGGATTGAGTTAGTTTGTATAAAGTGCTCAGCACAGTGTCATCACCCACTAATAAACTGGAATATTGTCTGTAATCACATGCCAGCACAGTGCTAGGTTTTAGTGACCAGGAGGGACATGGCCTTGTCTTCATGCAGCTAAGAGTCTAGTGAGGAGCACGGAGGTGAAGAGGCAGTGGATTTACCTAAGTTACTTGAGAGGAAAGCATGATTAGGACGCTGAGAAGACGGCGCCATGACTGATGCTGTAGAGATTCCAAGAAGGAGGAAACCATCTGCTGTGTAAAATGCAGCTGGAAGGCCCAGTGATGTAGGACTGAAAAGCCAATTTGGATTTGACAATTAGGAGCTCTTTGCTGTCACTTGCTGTCATTCCTGGAGCCACAATCAGGTTGTGGTGGTCGCAGGCACACGTGGGAAGTGGCGGGGCTCTTGAAAGGTTTGGATTAGATGGGGTGGGCAGTTACTGAATGACGGCTGCAGTGAAGGATGGGTTACGTTAGGGGGTGGGAGGAAGGGTGCATTTACACAAAAAAATAATGCTAACTAGAAGTCAGTTGGACTTCAAACTTCTCAAGTACCTCTACAAGTCATCCCTTGATTCTATTTCAGTTTGTTACTTTATGTATTCATAAGTATTAAAACACTAATTATTAAACTTTCTGTAATTCAGACTCTCCACTTTATTTGGCAGAAAATCAGCATAATCTGAATACATAGCAGGCAGCATCGAGAAGACTATGTACTGCCCATGAACATCACTGCCTCTGTAGAGCAGTCATTAGGTTTTGTAGCACATGAAGAGAAATGGCATATGTGCAAAAGGTGGAGGGCTTAACTCCTCTGCAAGCTAAATATGAACAGCAATGAACTGTGTTTCCCCAAAAAGCTGAATCCATCGTGAATGAGTTAATAAGCTCGGCCACAAATTCATGGTATGAGTCGGGCAGGTCCCCGAGCCCCTAAGGGACTCTCGCTTTTCTTTTCTTTTTTTTTTTTTTTTTT
>NW_007755620.1:5789-7440 GCF_000696425.1 Galeopterus variegatus | reverse complement strand
TGACTACTTCAGGTACTTCATATAAGTGGAATCATACAGTATTTGTCTTTTGGTGACTGGCATAATTCACTTAGCATAATATTCTCAAGGTTTATGAATGTTGTACCACGCATTAGAATTCCTTCCTTTTTAAGGCTGAATAATATTCCCTTGTATGTATGTACCACATTTTGTGTTTATCATTCATCTGTGAAGTGGGGTTGCTTCCACCTCTTGGCTCTTGTAAATAATGCTGCTATGAATATGAGTATATGAATATCTCAAGTCCATGTTTTCAATTCTTTTGGATATATTCCCAGAAATGGATTTGTTGAATTGTGTGATAATTCTGGTTTTTGTTTGTTTGTTTGTTTTTGACCGGTAAGGGGATCGCAACCCTCTGCATGGTTGCTGGTCCACACCACGCTCAACCAGTGAGCACACCGTCCATCCCTATATAGAATCCAAACCTGCGGCAGGAGTGGTGCTGTGCTCCCAGCACTGCACTTTCCCCAGTGCGCCACGGGCTCGTCCCTGTAGAAGATACTTCTATATTCTGGGTATTAAACCCTTATCAGATATTTGTCCTGTGGATTGCCTTTTTATTCTGTTGATTGTGTCTTTTGATACACAGAAATTGTTAATTTTGAGGTAGTCCACTTTATCTATTTTTTCTTTTAATTGCCTGTGCTGGTGGCCTGTTTTTGTAAATAAAATTTTATTGGAGTCAGGGTAAGGATAATGAGGTACCATCATACAACGGCAGTACTAGATCCTTTCATTATTTAACATTTTGATTATTTGTGCATCATAGATTTTTGCATTAATTTTTATTTTTAAATAGTGCTTTAAAATTATTTTCTGCTACTGAGTTGGTAACACCAACTTAAATTTTGTGATGAGGACAAACCATTTGTAAAGGCAGCCTGGAGGTGGGAATTACAAAAAAGTATAGTTGGGGGAGTTGCGAGAGGAGAAGGTAAATATGAAAACAAGCACAAATTATACATACTACATTTCATTTCATCCACAACTCCACCTGCTAAACATTTGTGGGTTTACTCTCCACAGAAGGAAGCTTGCAAGACGCATCGGTGACACTGAAACCAGAGTGCAGGTCAGTAACCCTGACAAAAACTGTTTGGTAGAACAGCCATTTTAAAATCTGCTTCAGGGTTTGGACATCTTTGTCCTAGACATTCGTAAATTGGTTTGTTTTATTGTCTTTTTTATATTAGCAAATAAGTTTTGAGCTTTGGAGTCTCTGTCAGTGGAAAACGGGATGAGTAACCTCCAGCTTATGGTTCTTTCCCTTTACCAGAGGGAACATGATTTGCTCAGGAAAAAAAAAAAAACTTCTCCTATTATATGAATAATATTGTAGGTGTACACCTACGATTATATAATTTTACCTCAAAAGTGAACACCTACAATCATATTATATATATATATTATAACATAACATATACATAATTGTATTAAATAAAGTTCAACTCCTAGTAAAACTGGTATCCTTTAGGGAGCAGTTCTGTGTGGAGTCTGACCTTGGAAATATTCATATTAATGCGGGGAAGGGCAGGGTCATAAGAACATTCGATTGTACTGAATTAATTAAAGCCAGGCATAAGCACTTAGCTAAAGGAGAGAATTGATAAATATTGGGATGAGGGAG
>NW_007755620.1:0-4235 GCF_000696425.1 Galeopterus variegatus | reverse complement strand
GGCTATTGAGTCTCTGTTGCAAGATAAGAATTGTAACACAGCAAGGCTGCTGGTTCAAAGAGAGTCAAGTTACTAATTGATATGTAATTTTCCTAAAAAGCTGCTGGAGGGAAAAGGAATATTTGCTAAATCAAGCCTTTCTTGCAAATTGCATTACAGAAGTCACATTCCTTGACTTACTGAATGCTACCAGCTTCTATTGTTAACCTTGTTAAACTGTACTTAGCAAAACCGCACCTATGTCTCTTCCTGTAACTTCTTGGTCTGGAGAATAAATGAAGAAAGCAAACCCCAATTCATGGTTAACTTCCCAAATTGAAGGATGCCTCATGCTTGAGGGTCCTGGGATATTAACCATTTTCTGAGGCTTCTCACTGCTCAAAACAGATGGGCTTTGAGTAATCATGGGTGGCTCCATCACCCGTGGGGAAAAGGGTGACAAATCCATGGGAGGCAAAGCAACACGTAGCCTGGTACAAAGTTACAAAGGTACACGTAGGTACGAAGAATAAGTACTGGTGTGGGTTCTGGTCATGATGGCAGAATAGATGGTTCCCAGCCTCACTTTCTCCCACCAATCAACCAATTTACAACTATAAAAATGTAACATCAGGCAAGGTGGGGCCGCTGGAGCTCAGGAGAAGAGGAGTAGAGACCTATGGCGTTGATGAAGGTGGGAGAAACCACAATGAGAACAAGAAAAAACTACTCTGAGCATTTCGGGCCATGGCCACTTTAATGCTGGAGCTGATGAGCACTTGGCGAAAGAGCTGGCAGAAGCCACCACTGTGCCTTTCCGATGGAGTTACTTGGAGGTGACAGGGCAGAAGAGGCCCTTGGTGGACCCCAGGACAGCATGACCACGTATAGTGTTGCTAAGGAACCCATGCAGGAGCGAGGAGCCAAAAAAGCTGAAAAAGTGGAGCCATGAAGCCATTCAGAGGCCAGTGAGTCAGTGCAAGGGAGTGGGACAGGGCCCATCCCTGGGGAAGTGTTTGGAGCACAGGATCGGGGGAGATGGGCCCATTGGGAAAACACTGGAACACAGCAAGACAGCCGATCCACCCCCAGTTGGCACAGGACCACTCAGAAGAGACTAGTCAGGAATGCAGAATTGCAAGGGGTGCCGTCTGATGAAAAAATTCATGCCCAGATCAGAGCTTCTAAACAAGCCAGGTGCACCCAGTCTCTAGAGAGCCAGAAGGACCTATAAGGTCAAACATTAAACCCTGAGCTGCACAAAAAGCCTTCCCTTAGGGAAACAGCAGCAACGCAAAAATTTAGCTCAACTACACAGCTCAAATGCTGGTTCCCACAGGAAGTTCCCCCATCTTAGAAATAAGCAGAGGTCAAAAAATTAGTTCTGGCCCAGGCACACTACCAGTGCCTTGGGGCCCACAAGGGGACATAACGCATGGAGCTGAGGATAGGAACCATGGCCACAACTACTCACACCACCAGGTACCTCAGGGCCTGCCCAGGACCTGAGGCTTGAAGCCCAGGACCGGAACCCGCCCTTCTCACATCCAGGCACACCACACCATTGCCTCAGGTCCCGCCTAGAGACATAAGCCATGGAGAAGGGGACCATAACCTCCTCCCACAGCCTGGCACACCGCATCAGCATCTCAGGGCCTCCCCAGAGACCCAAGGCATGGAGTTTGGGAATGGACTCCCCTCCCACAATGAATCACTGCACCAGTACCTCAGGGTCTGCCTGGGGACCGGAGGCATAAAGTTGGGGACCAGACCCCCCCTCCCATAACCAGACACCACACCAGTGCCTCAGGGATCACATCGGGCCCCGAGGCTTGGAGAAGGGGACTGGACATCCCTCCATACCATGCCAGTGTCTTGGGAACCACCCAGGGACCAAAGGCATGGAGAAGGGGACTGGAGCCCCCTCCCACCACCAGGCACTCCACGTCAGCACCACAGTGCCTACCTGGGGACCTGAGGCATGGAGAAGGGGAACAGATCTCCCTCTCACAAACCAGCATACCATGCCAGTGCCTTGGAGCATGCCTGGGAACCAAGGCATGGAGAAGGGGACCAGAGCCACTTCCAACAACCAGGCACACTGCACAAGCACACAGGTCCTGCCAGAGGACCCAAGGCATGGAGAAGATTACTACACGCCCCTCCCACAACCAGGCACAGCATGCCAGTACCTCGGGGTCTGCCCAGGAACCTGAGGCTTGGAGTTGACGACTAGGCCCCACTTCCATAACCAGGCACACCACCAGCAGTGAAGGAGTATAACAAAAACATCACCTCCATGTGGGTGGCCCACCACAGCCACCACAATAACCACGGCTGCCATGAAAGCAGCTGCAAGCCACGACCACGATGCAGATCGTCCACCAGCCACTGGAGTGCTATGACACATGATAAGTCAACAGCAGAGATCAAGAAAAGAAGAGGATATCTCTCTTCCCAAAGCCCATTTCCGAATGACAGAAGAAGCATCTGCTCTATGATAATATTGGGGGATATCATCACACCTTTCAGCACTGTACAGATCATCTAGACAACAAATTAACAG
Organism: Galeopterus variegatus; assembly: GCF_000696425.1. NCBI lineage: Eukaryota > Metazoa > Chordata > Mammalia > Dermoptera > Cynocephalidae > Galeopterus > Galeopterus variegatus. The sequence goes on along the minus strand of NW_007755620.1, from coordinate 1,690 downwards.
AGTAACCATTATTCTTTCAGAAGGAGAGAAGAAATCTAGGGTAATTAGAGGGGGGAGGGGGAAGGGAGAGGGGGATGGAGTGATATTGGGCAAGGGGCATAAAGAATAATTACAATTTGTAACAATATGTATGCTAGTAATCTTGATTTGATCAAGATATGTCAATGTTGAATCCAAAAGATATGTATAATCAATTTCAATTCAATGAAAATTAAAAAAATAAAAAATAAGAGAAGTTCTGGTGCTCTAGGGTGACAATAGCTAATAATACTGTATATTTCGAGATAGCCACAAAAAAGGATCTTGAATGTTATAAGCATGAAGAAATGATAAATGTTTAAGAAAAAGATATGCTAACTAGTCTGATTAGATCATTATACCATATATGCATGCACTGAAGCAACAAGCTGTATCCCATAAACATGTGCAATGAAAATAATTAATTTTTTAAAGAAGGAAATATCTTCTCATGATGCATTTTAAAATCTCAGTGGCATAGAAAGTTGCATGTTGTGTTTTTTCTATTATGACATTAACTGTTCAATATACTAAACCAATTGTTTTTTCCCTCTGATTGTAGGTTTGGTTTAAGAATAAGAGGGCCAAGTGTAGGAGAAATCCAAGAACAATAGAAATGCTTCACCAACACTTACCCTGGGGCATCTGATCATCATAGTGTTGGATGGGCCCTAGAATGCATCCCTCTTCAGGAGCCAGATTTGAAAGGGGTTCTTCTGGTGCTGCTGATACTGGGCTGCCCGTGCTACCCTTATCACCTCCACAATTATCAATAAAGAGGTGAATTCTCAATACATTTGCTTTTGTGTGCCAATTGAGGTTAGTGGGGTATAGGTGGACATTTTTAAGGAAAAGTTTGAAACAGCATAAAAGGGAGGTGACATCCCTGAGTCACCATTGATAGGCCCTCACATCACAGTAGTTTCCCAACTGCCATGACAAGTTCGCACTGACCCATCCGTTCTTCTCCATCATGCCATCCCCATCTCCATCCTTCTGGAGCACTAATATGAGCAAGAAGGGGCAAGGCCAGTCCCTACTGAGGGAACTAGGTTTCCAGACAAGGCTGACTTCCATTCATGCTGACAAGTTCAGTTCATGCCCTAGACTCTAAGAGAAATTTCCTAAGAGGCTACTGACAGGGCGTTATGAGAAGGCAGCCAAACCCTCATGCAATACACTCCAAACTCTGTTTACTGCCCAACCTTTTCATGGAGGACATTGGAGGATAGAAGCCATTCTGACCCAAAGGACCTGCTGCCTCAAAAGAAACACAAGATGAGACTCCTTCGAGACCGGGAATAAGCTCTTCATTTTCTCCCCTCCCCCAGGCCAAGAGGTATATTATATGTTCCCCAGCTCATAAGCAGACTAACGGTCCTTGAAATGTATTTTGTTCCCTTTGCCATCCTCAAGAGAACCCTGCTTCCTGCTGATTACACACCAAAAGTGGACTTTTGGTTTAGTGTTGCTCAAAAAAGAGTAAAAAGATGATTCTAAGGCCAGCCCCATGGCTCACTCGGGAGAGTGCGGCGCTTGTCATGCCAAGGGCACAGGTTCGAATCCTATCTATGGATGGCCGGTGGGCTCACTGGCTGAGTTTGGTGCAGACAACACTGTGCCGAGGGTTGCGATCCCCTTACTTTTCAAAAAAAAAAAAAAAAATGAATCG
>NW_007755619.1:4918-7440 GCF_000696425.1 Galeopterus variegatus | reverse complement strand
TGGCAGTGCAGCGCACACTTCACAGGCTCTCTCTGTCCTCTGGCATGCTCACTCCAGACCCATCACCATCTTGCTCCCTGATGATTCTTTTTATCCTGTAACTTTATTGAATTTGTTTATCAGTTCTGACAAATTGTTTAATTTTTTTGTTTGCTAGTTTTTGTGGTGTCTTTAGAATTTTCAATATATAAGAAAGGTTCCAGGTCACCTGCAAACAGTGACAATCTAATTTCTTTATTTTCAATTTGGATGCATTTTATTTCTTTCTCTTGCCTGATTGCTCTGACTAGGATACCTGCAAACAATGATAATCCAGTTTGTCTGAATGGATACCTGCAAACAGTGAGAAACTAATTTCTTCATTTTCAGTTTGGATATATTTTATTTCTTTCTCTTACCTAATTGCTCTGACTAGGACTTCCTGTATTGTGTTGAGTAGAAGTGGCAGGAGTGGGTGGACTCCTTGTCTCATTCCTGATCTTACAGGAAAAGCTTTCATCTTTTCACTGTTGAGTATGATGTTAGCAGTGGGTTTGTCATATATGGCCTTTATTGTGTTGAGGTGCATTTCTTCTATTCCTAATTTGTCAAGAGTTTTCATCATGAAAGGATGTTGAATTTTGTCAAATGTTTTTCTGTATAAGGTTGTGATCAAAAGGTTTTTGTCCTTCATTTGGTTAAAGTGATATATCACATTTATAGATTTGCATGTATTGAGCTGTCCTTGCATCCCTAGGATAAATCCTACTTGATCAGGGTGAAAAATCTTTCTAATATACCAGAAAGATTTTTGTTTTTGTTTTTTGCTTATAAATATAATTCATTATGCCTTTGAGTAAACAGAGAACCTATCATGTATGCTTCTGACGGCTGGAAATAGAATGATGAGTAATAACAAACACTTCCATGGTGCCATGTGCTGGGCACTGATCTAAACACTGTTTCCTTTAATCCTCACAGTGGTCTGTCGTACTACTCTTTATCCCCAGTGCATGGACGAGGCAGATGAGCACAGATGGATTAGATAGCTTGCTACTTCTTGTTAGAGCCAATTCAACTCCACACAGACAAGATGGAGTCTGCACTCCTGGCCTCTGAAGCACCCACCTCACCAGCCTGTCCCTGCCCTCTGTGAGCTTTCATTCATCTGGGAATAGCATTTGCTGTTCTAAGCTCACAACACACATTACCTCATTTAATCCTCACAACAACTATGGGGCAGGTACTATCATTGTTTCCCTTTTCAGAAAAGGAAACCAGGGCTCAGGATGTCAAGGAACTGGGTCCACATTACTCGGCTAATAAGTGGCGAAGCCAAAAGTTTAGCCCAAGCAGTCAGACTCTAAAGTCCAAACTCTAACCCACCCCTACATATTGCTTCTCTCTTGACCCACCCACCAAAATGGAAGTAGTGCAACCACAGAAACTAATACTCTGAAGCAACAGCAAGTGACTGAATCAGTTAGGGGCCCTAGGGGAGCTGACTCACAGGCCTGCTGAGATATGTCCCTAAGACCTAAGGGTGCTTGACCTGAGCAGACATGGCCTGGCTGTGACATGAGAAAGGTCAGCACGTGCTGAATACCCCATAAGCCCTTCAAAGGGGGTGGGGAGGACCAGCCAACTCAACACTGTTGGAGTTCAGATCTTATGAATAGTTTGGGGAGACACACATCTTCCTGTGTTGAGGACAGCAGGGGAACACTGTGGTTTAAAAATCAGGCTTCAACCCTTCAACAGATGTTTGTGGTGAGGCCTTTAACCTCTCTGTGCCTCAGGGGTGGTTTAGAGTGTTTAATGAGTAAACAGACAATAAATGGTAGTTGTTTCTGCATTGCAGATCTCAAACATATTCTTAGTGGAGCTTCATAAGAATTCAGAAACTACTCCACCACAAACTCCTTGCCAAACTCAAATGTCTTTCCTTAGGTCTCATTGTCCTTACTTTCTCTGGCCTCTATTACTGCTGATGCTTCTTCTCTGTGCTTGGACACTCTCTGCCCCAGTCCTCTCATTCCTCAAGTACTCCTCTCTTCCTTCCTGTCCCTTGAGGGTGGCTCTTCCTCTAGATCTGCTCAATATTAGAAGATTCACAGACCACACTGACATCTCTGAGGGAGTTACCAAATCAGCACCTCTAGCCCTGTCCTCTCATCCTAGGTCCGTTTCAATCTCCAGTTGACACCTGGGCATTGTCATTCTAAGTTTTCCACTCCTGTTACCGTGCATATTGGGCCAGGTTTCCTCTAGTACTTAGTCCTGCTCTAGAAGTTGGTTTAGGGCAACTGACCCTGACAAACTAATGATTATCTTAAAATGCACAGCTCATATGAACCAACATTTCACTTCCAGAACTCTATCTTATATAAATATTCACACAAATCCTAAACACACACGTACACAGATGTATAGCATTCATTCATTATGGCATTAATAAAAGAAAAACATGAGAGCGACTTAGGGGGAAATGGTGAATTATGGTACATTTACACCACCAGAGAGTAAGTAGCAGTAAGAAGAAT
>NW_007755619.1:0-1012 GCF_000696425.1 Galeopterus variegatus | reverse complement strand
TATGATGATTCTATTTATCCTGTAACTTTACTGAATTTGTTCATTAGTTCTGATAGATTTTGTTTGTTCATTTTTGTGGCATCTTTAGGGTTTTCAATATGTAAGATCAGGTAATCTGCAAACAGTGACAATCTAATTTGTCTGAATGGATAACTACAAAGAGTGACAAACTAATTTCTTCATTTTCAGTTTGGATGCATTTTATTTCTTTCTCTTACCTAATTGCTCTGACTAGGACTTCCTGTATTATGTTGAATAGAAGTGGCAGGAGTGGGTGGACTCCTTGTCTCATTCCTGATTTTAGTGGAAAAGTTTTCATCTTTTCACTGTTGAGTATGATGTTAGCAGTGGGTTTGTCATATATGGCCTTTATTGTGTTGAGGTGCATTTCTTCTGTTCCTAATTTGTCAAGAGTTTTTATCATGAAAGGATGTTGAATTTTGTCAAATGTTTTTCTGTATAAGGTTGTGATCAAAAGGTTTTTGTCCTTCATTTGGTTAAAGTGATGTATAACATTTATAGATTTGCATGTATTAAACTGTCCTTGCATCCCTAGGGTAAATCCTTCTTGATCAGGGTGAATAATCTTTCTAATATACCAGAGAGTTTTTTGTTTTTGTTTTTTGCTTATAAATATAATTCATTATGCCTTTGAGTAAACAGAGAACNTGGAAAGTATAATGTAAGTCTCAATATTTCCTTATTGATTTTCTGTCTGGATGATGTGTCTATTGGTGAAAGTGGGGTATTGAAGTATCTACTGTTATTGTACTGCAGTTTTATTCCCTTCAAATCTATTAATATTTATATATTTAGGTGCTCCTATGTTGGGTGCATATATATTAGCAATTTTTATATCCTCTTGTTAAATTAATCATTTTATCATTATATAATGACAGTCTATGTCTCTTTGTTCAGGTTTTGACTCAAAGTGTATTTTGTCTGATATAAGTATAGCTACTCCTGCTGTCTTTGGTTTCTGTTTGCATGGAATATCTTTTTCTATCCCTTT
>NW_007755618.1:5584-7441 GCF_000696425.1 Galeopterus variegatus | reverse complement strand
AGTCTATCTCTTTTGTGTGTCTCCTCTGTTGTTCTCAAATTTTTTAAAAACATTATGACACCCTCAATGTTGTTTTACTTATATGCATATTCGCTATATGTCCAAAGATATATAATACAAGCTTTTAAGATAGTGGGCTCCACTGTACTGTTACTAAGGGATTTAGAAAGTACTGATTGATCCATGTGTTGCACATAAGTCACCAATTAAGTCAGCACAGCACATTATAGCATGAAAACTTGAATGATGTCAACCAAAACCCACAAGCAAAAACCAAACAGTAATGTGCTGTAATTTAAGGATATATATATAAATATATACACACATGCATGTCCTCACTCATAAGTGGGAGCTGAGAGAGACAGAGAGACAGAGACAGAGAGAGAGAGAAGGAAGGAAGGAAAGAAGGAAAGATCACAATAAAACATTGAACTTTCAGAAGGAGAGAACAGATCTATAGTCACTAGAGGTGGAAAAGGGGGAGAAGGAGAGAGGTTAGGGAATAACTGGGGGGGAGAAGGAGAGAGGTTAGGGAATAACTGGGTAAGGGACACAAAGAATAATTATGGTTTGTAATGATGAACATGATAAAATATTGATTTAATAACTGGGTAAGGGACAGCAAGAATAATTATGGTTTGTAATGATGAACATGATAAAATATTGATTTGAGTATCACATACTGTACACAAATACTGATAGTCAACTCTGTACCCCATAAATATGTATAGCCAATTATGTTTTAATTCAAAAAATAAATTTAAATAAAGTAGAATTTCAGCAACATAAATAAATGAATAATAAATAAATGTATTAATGCCATTATCACTGGAGTGGGTTCCTTATGAAAATACAAGGTTGGGCCCCTTTTGTCTCTCACCTTCTTTTTGCCCTTCTGCCATGTGATGCCTTCCGCCATACCACCATGCAGCAAGAAGGCCCTCACCAGAGGCCAGTCCCTTGGTCTTTGACTTCCCACCCTTCAGAATTGTGAGCCAACAAATTTCTTTTACTTTTATTATGCCAGTCTCAAGTACTCTGTTATAGCAGCAAAAAAAGACTAAGACACATGTATAAATACTGTTTATGAATATCTGTCTTGTTTCTAGTCTTTGGCCATTTCCAACAATTTTGCTATAAACATTCTTAGCCATGTGTTCCAGTACTCATAAGCTCACATTTTTGCAGGCAAGAGTAACTAAGTCATGCAGTAAATTATCTTGAAGTTTAGTACATGATGACAAACTCTTTCCCAAAGTGGTTCTACCGACTTGGCTTCCTACCAGGAGTTGTCACTGCTCCCATCCTCCCCAACACTTGGTATGGCTGGACTTCCTCATTTTACCAATAGGTGTGTGCAGACGTCTTTACTGTGTGTTTCCTCACTAACTCATGAGGTTGAACTTCTTTTTATTATGTCAAGCATTAGAATTTTCCCTTTTGTGAATGTATGGGAAAGAATACACACCGAAGTATTTTTCCTATACACTTACTCAGCAAAAATCAACACAGAAGAAAGACTTCTGTTACCAATCATGTGGAGATTTCTCCCCGCCGGCAAGCACGCAAATAGTTCTCCAGCAGACACCAGCTGAGTGCCCTCCAATTTAATTCTGACTCTATCTACCTGAAGATAGCATCAGATCCCACAGTTTGAGGGCTCAGTGCCCAAGGCTGCCCCCTAGTTCAGATGCCAGTTGCAAGCCCAGGCCTCTGGAACTTCTGACCAACCAGCTATAAATCAAGGTTCCCACAGCCCCTTCCAGGGTTCAATCAGTTTGCTAGAATAGCTTACTGAACTCAGGGAAACACTTATGTTTATTGCTTATTACAAAGGATATTGTAAAGGAGGTAAAG
>NW_007755618.1:0-300 GCF_000696425.1 Galeopterus variegatus | reverse complement strand
GATGTAAACAGTTGGGCTGGGTTGTCAGTCATCCCTGTTGCTCCCCAGCTGTCTGGGGAAATGTGTTGTGTAAGCCCTTCCCTGCTTTCCAGGAGCAGTTAGAAAATTTGTAGCTGCTCAGTTTGTAGCTCACCTTCTTAGTGCCCTCTGGTCTAGCATCAGCCTTTCCTGGGCACCTGAGGGGACTCAGAAAATATAGAACATTTCCAGAGGCTCAGTTGGGCCTAGGAAACTTTCCTTGGGACTCCATTTTGGGCAGTGGCAATACCCAGGCTCCCGCCCAAACTGACTGAAAAATAA
>NW_007755617.1:7018-7441 GCF_000696425.1 Galeopterus variegatus | reverse complement strand
CTCATTTAAGAGGCCCGGGAGGTGGAGGGAGAGGACCCCGGGGTTCAGCGTGCTCTCCGGCGTGTGGGCGCGGCCGACTGCGAAGCCCCCGTCGGGACCCCCGCAGAAACCTCAGCTCTCTGAACACACCAGCCACCTGCAGGCTGAGGGTCCCTGGGTGGGTCACTTTATCCCATTTGACGTCAGCCTCCCTGCCCATAGGAGTGCCCCAGGAGGGTTCGTGTGCACTGTTGTTGTGGGTAGAATTATGACCCCCAGAAGATATGCTGAAGTCCTGGCCCTTGGTACCTATGAACGAGACCCTATTTGGAGATAGCGTCTTTGCAGATGGGGTCATTAGGATGGCCCTACTCCAATGTGACTTGTGTCCTTATAAGAAGAGGAGACAAACACAGAGGAGACAGCCATGTGACCATGGAGACA
>NW_007755617.1:0-2142 GCF_000696425.1 Galeopterus variegatus | reverse complement strand
GGCCGGGGTTCAGTCCCAGCTTGGCTGTTTTCCAGCTGCATGAGCTCAGGCAAACCCCCGGATTCCCAGTGCCTGTGTCCTTGCTCAGTAAACTGGAGTTTCTCTCCATGGAGCTGGCCCGCCCTCCAGCTACACTGGCCACTGGGAACCCAAGGCAGACAGCGGCTGGGACTGAGGCCCCTCTACTGTGACCCTTGACCTTGGAGGCTCGTCTGGGCCTGCGGCCAGGCACACAGACGGAGGAAGGGCAGGCTCTGCACCCTGGGGACCCCAGCTCTTCCTATCCCTGGTGCAGACCCAGCAGGCCGGCCCTGGCCATTCTCCTGCCCTCGGGTGGGGCCCTGGGTGCCATCAGACTGGGCCCGTGGGCACAGCCCACTCTGCTGTCATGGGTGGCTGGGAGTGGGGCAGCCCAGGCTCTGAAACAGGCCCCTGAAAGCCATTGAACGGGATGCCAGAGGCAGGAATCTGTGTCTGTGGAGCAGGAGACCATGCCCTTGACTAGTTAGGGGTGACCAAGGACACCCTCTCACCTCTCAGGATCTCAGCAGACGTCCCACAGAGGAGGAGGCCAGAAAGACTGTCACGGAGATCCTGGTTCCATCCCACCCCTTGTCTTGTGAAGCTCTGCCAAGACTGCAGGACCCGGCTGGGCACTCTAAGTGTCCTCAGCAAGACCCTGACCCCTCATGGGGTGGGAAAAGGATGTGGTGGTGCCCGCAATGTGCTAGTGCTGCAGTCTGCTGGCCAGCAGGCCACATGGACACCCTGGACATCGCCCCTGAGGTCTGGGGTTTGCAGCCTGGCAGCAGAGGCAGCAAAGCCCAGCACAAGTGTGGGGGCTTCCAGGGGAGGAGTGGCCTGGCTGGGTGGGCGGGGCGCGGCATGGCCCGGGTTCTCCGGCAGGATCTGACTGACGCCTTGGAGCAGGATGCATGACGCTCTTCAAGGAGAGGCGGCGCTGTGCTTGATTGACGATGTCTGCCCTGGGCACAGGAGGGTGTGGTAGCCTTTCCAGCTCTGTGCACAGCCCTGTGCAAGGCCAGGCCACCAGGGAGGCCCCTCTTTCTGTATCATCTCTCCCCGCCGGGCAGTGCACACTCCAGGCTCGTGACCCAGGTGGACACCCCAGCACAGGGAGTGCCCAGGAAATGCTGGCTGAGCACAAAGGGGCAGCACTTACCCTTATCCCCCTCCCCAGTTCTGCTCAGTGAGGAGGTGGTGAAGAATGACGTGTGGAACAGAGGATTGTGACAGCCCCCAGTTCCAGACCCCTGGAGCTGGCACGAGGCTGGCAGAGCCAGTGTGGGCTCATCCGCATATGGACAGGGGCTAAGAAGTACCAAAGCGGGTGGGTTCCAAGGCCTGGACTGGGGCTGCTCTGGATATGAGGACAGGGACACAGGATGCCGATGTGGCAGGAGCTGTCTTCCCACCACCTGCAGCCTGTTCCTGATGCCAGCACCAGCATCTCCCTGATTCAGCTCCCTGAGAGGTGGAAGCTTCTAGAAGCGTAACCACTAATTACTGTTTCTCTCGTTCCATCTTTTTTTTTTTTTTTGGTGGCTGGCTGGTAGGGGGATCTGAACCCGTGACCCTGGTGTTACAAGGCTGTGCTCTAACCAACTTAGCTAACCGACCAGCCTCCACACCCGGAGGCACCCTGTGTTTCCCCAGGAGTGCAGTCCCGAGGCTGGAGGCCTGCCCCAGGTGTCCCCAGCTCCACCTTCCACACCATAGTGGATCGCTGTACACTCCACAAGGAGGGACGGACGACAGCTGCTTTCTGCATCCCTGAGAAAATGGTAACAAGAAGCAACTTCCCATGGCTGGGGAGGGGAGGCCTGAGAGTCACAGAGCCTGCCCTGCCACTTGGACCCCACACGTGTAGGCACATGTACACCCACACGCTGACATACAGTCATGCACCATGCACACATGCACACCCTCCCACATGCTCACACACGCGTGTGCTCACACACGCACACGCATTCCCCAGCCCCCACCCTGCCCTCCCTCCCCATGGCCTCTGAGACACTCAGCAGCCCCCGCAGTTGGGAACAGGCACGTCCAGGCTGTGCATCGATCGCAGCCGCGGCCGCGCCCCCCGGCTGTGTGACAGCCTCTAAAATGCTGTGGGCC
>NW_007755616.1:0-7441 GCF_000696425.1 Galeopterus variegatus | reverse complement strand
TCTTCATGTTTGTCCTCAGTAAATGTACTTCTATCAATTCACAGAAATACTTTTCTAAGGATGCATATATATACACACACAAGTATGTATATATGTATATATTTAGAAATAAATTCATAATATATATATAGAATACATATAAATTCAGAAAATGTATATATTTTGAGAGATCCACATGTGGCTACCCACTTGAGTCATATCTCTTAATATTCAAGTGGCTCCAAGTCACCATACTCTTTTGATGAAGTCAATTCTCCTCTCCCAAGTTTTTTTCCCCATGTTATAGTGAGGCACTCCAAAAAATATTCATAAAGCCTATGAATCAGTCATTTTCTTCAGTCATGTGGTCATTTCCCTAGAAATCTAAGACTCTTGCATATAGTTCTCTAACACTGCTGACCACTACTTAATTTAGTTATCACACCATTATTGCACTCAGCTATCTTTAAAACCCAAGCAAGTTCCAGCCTGAAATGAAAGGAGCTTGGAAGTTGCCACCTCGTCCTAAAGAAAGGTAAACAGATGAACAAAATGAAAAATCAACTACCCCTCTTAGATCCATAAGAGAAGTGAGATGACAAGGCAAACTTCTTACCCCAAAATCTGATAGACAGGCAGATACAGAGAAACACAACTCACTTGAGCAGAAATATACCTGCAGAAACCTTCAATGGATCCAGTGCCAGAGTGGGAAAATCTAAACTGTAATTGACAAATTGCTGAGGTCCAATGTGGACAAGTCTGAGAATCAAAAACTCCGGAGAGATCCAGTCATTAAGGGGGAGACAGTAAAAAAATCAGTTGTTGCCAGGGCTTAGCAGGGAGAGAGGGATAAATAGAGAACAGAGGATATTTTAGGACGGTGAAACTACCCTGTGTGATGCTATAATGGTGGATACATGTCATTATACATTTGTCCACACCCACAGAATGTACAACACCAACAGCGAACCCTAATGTAAACTATGGACTGTGGGTGATAATGATGTGTCAATGTAGGTTCATCAGTTGTAATAAATGCATCACTCTGGTGGGGGATGTTGATAACGGGGGATGCTATGCATGTATGGGAGCATGGGGTCTATGGAAAATCTTTGCACCTTTTACTCTCTTTTGCTGTGAAATTGAAATTGTTTTTTAAAAGTTTTTTTAATGGGAAAAAAAAAACAACAACCCAACTTGGGCAATATGAAAGAAGACATAGTTTCTATGTGGTGCCACAGTCCCCACAGGGGCCCAGAAGTCCAGGGCAAGACTTTGTATCCTCATAGCTGTAGATCCACAGTGAATGGCCCCTCTAGGGGCAGGAAAGCTACTGTTTTCTCTGGGTCTTATGAGTACAAAAAAAGGAAAAAAGAATGCCTGAGGCAGTGCTTCTGCTCCCTCTTCACGACTCCTTCATACCACACTTCCTCCCCGCAATGTGACTGGGTCAGAAGGGTCTCCAATATCAGATATAAGAACGTCTAAAACTAGGTGCCTTATAGAGCAGAGGAACCTCTTCCTTCTCTTTGCCCATGTCCCATTTTATTTTTTTAAACAACTTTATCGAGGTATAACTGACATAGCATAAACTAAACATAATTAAAGTGTACAATTTGATAGTTTGACTTATGCACACACCTATGGGGCCATCATCCCAATTAATGTAAAGAACAGGCCCATTATTCCTGGAAGTTTTTCTCTAGCACTTTTAATTCCTCCATCCTACCCTTTTTTTGTGTGCTCCTTATCTCTTTCCCCAGGCAACCACTGAACATTTTTGTCAATATAGTTTCCATTTTCTAAAATTTTGTAAAAACGAATTCATATAACAGGGACTCTTTTCTGACTCTTTCACTGAGCATAATTATTTTGAAATTCATTCACGTTGTTCCTCTTATCAATAGTTTATTTCTTTTTGTAAGAGTACTATGCTATTAAATGGAATACTACTTCTTGTTGATCCCGTTTATAGTGAAGATGAACATCTGGACTGCTTACAGTTTTTGACTATTACAAATAATGCTGTCTTCATACAGACATAAGCATTCATTTCTCTTAGGTAAATACTAGGACTGGAATAGCTGGGTCATACAGAAGGTGTATGTTTCACTTTTTAGGAAAACTATTTTCCAAAGTGATTGTGCCATTTTACATTCTCACTAGCAGAATATAAGAGTTCTAGTTCCTCTAAACTATCGTCAACACTTTGGTAAAGCTGTTTAATTCTAGACATTCTAATAGATGTGTAGTGATATCTCATTGTGGTTTTAATTTACAATAGTTCACAACATTGGTCATTATGTTTTCCTAATGACTAATGGTGTTAAGTATTTTTCATGTACTTATTTGTAACTGTATATCTGCATATCTTCTTTAGTAAAGTGTCTGTTCAAGTCTTTGCCTTTTTTTCAAAGCATGGTACTTTATAATTTTTAATGCATTAATACAACAGTGCATTCAAAAAGTAATGAGCCTCTGCAAATAGCTTTACATTTTTAAACAAATGAATGTGATTTTTTCACTTAAACAAGCATAGGCTTTTTATTATTTCCACAAGGTATATATCACAATTAAACTATACAGTGATGGCCTTAGGAAACAATTACACACTTAGAAGATCCTAATCTTCATGTTATTTACACTGACATGTCTAATATCACCTAATCTGAAAAGTGAGCAAATGATATTCAGAATGTGACTGAATTTGTGTCAATTAATGACTGGGAATGGTACAGCTTTAAGCAATTACTTACAAAACACATATAGTAACTTAGTCTAAACTGGGAATTCCCTTTGACCCCTCTCCTATGGTGTGGAAAACTTTAAAGATTGATGTGAAAGAGATAGGAGCCAATGCCAAGGCAGATCTTTTAAGATAACAAAGGAGAAACTGAGAAATGTATGTAATAAATTTTCAGTAACAGAGATGCTATCAATTCAACTGGTGCTGAAATCAGATTTTTAGGTCCTAAAACATTGCTTTCAAAATATTTTCTTGTATTCTGAAACAGAAATCTGAAAAAGGACAATGATTCCTTCAGAAAGCAATGACTCAATTCAAGTTGTTACTTTACATCTAAGCACCACTCAAAAATTGGACATAAAGTAATTGATTCCTGTTTGCCCATCACTGTACTAGGTACATAGCTGAGAGTTCAGATCTTGATTACACAACACCTTCCCTGTCCCCAGAAGCTAAGACTGCTCTGTGACAAATGGGACAGGTAGAATTCGCAGATAATCAGCAATCAATGCAGTGGGCATGGTACTCATCAGAACAAGGTAGTTATGAAGTTTGTTGTCTTCTATATATTCTGTAATGCAAATACCCAGGTTTTTATGTAACATTTTCACGAAAACTTGTCATTGCCAACTTGTCTGTTCTTAGGTGAGCCCTATAGGTTGATCATCATCATCCTCATTTAAGAGGAAAATTTAGTCACACTAAGGAAGGGCAAAGAGCCTCTTTTGTCAAATGTGACTGGGGCCCCATGTCAGTCGACCCTCTCACCTAGCACCTAATTAGCCTGATGATGAGCTTCCTTCATCACTGCCTTCAAACACCTCTGAGCTAGTTTCTGAACTTTCACCACTAGGACTGGAACTAAGACTGGAACTGGATTTCAATCTGGAACTGGAACTCAAACTTGAACTGGAACCAAAACTGCTACTTCCACTAGAAACCCGCTCTTCCAGTCCGTGACTCTGCCCTTTTCATATTTCAACTCGGGACAGAGCCACTAGGGTCTGAATCTCTATCACTGTCCGTAAAGTAGCTTAACTCACCAAAGCCTGTCATTATCTGCCTTAACATAGTCTAAACTGCAACAGACGTATTCTCATTTAAATCAGTATTTAATTATGAATGGGAATTCTGATGGTACTGACATAGGTTCGCACACCTGCCTGCTCAGAACATAAAAATGCATGCCTAAAATCTTTTCCTTCACCTTCATAAGTGACAGTGCTGTCTGGTGTCTGAGACCTTCATTGAGTTCTGCTAGCTATGCTATCTCTCTGCTGATATTAACCAGGCTGAATAAAGAGCTAAGATTAGAGGTCTCTGATTCTGTAGATTCACCATTGCTGGCTGTGTCTGAAGAACCTGTCCCTTGAGAGGCATTTCTTGTTCCAGAAATTGCAGAAGGACCTCTATTTAGCAACTCAGGTCCAGATACTTGCTGTCTCAATGTCACATGGTGCCAGGTTCTAGAACTCCCGTTGGTCTCAGTTACCAAAAGATGCTCAAAAGTCTGAGATGAGATACTATAATGAGATCTTTGTGCAATTTCATTCATTGGCTGCAGAGGGGACCTACTTCTGTCAGCTCTTGCTCTGGTTCTCTGGTGGTCTGGGGTCTGCTTCTTGCCCTCCTCCAGTCTCTGGTAGGTGGGATTTCTGTTAATGCTTCAGTTGAGTTTCATTCAGATCTAGATGGCCGTGCAGAGGTTGATTCAGATCATGGATTTTCCAACTGCCTTTGGCTGTTGTTTTCTATATTTTCTCCACTAGAATGTCTTTCTGATGGCTCGTTCTCACTCTCTGGATTTGGGCTCCCATTATTACAGTTACCTCTAAACTGGATCTGAAATCACCAGTTAGGATTAGTCCAGCTCACTGCTCTCCAAGATTGCAATCCTCTTTGCCCACCTCCTGTGCTATTTCTGGTTTATCAATGGAGTTAAGCCAGTTACAGAGTCACCATCAGACACATCATCTGAAGAGTCTCCATCACTTTAAAACAAGGGACGGGGAGAAGGAGAAAAAGGGAACTCTATTTCCTCTGAGTTTTGTGGAGGCGGGCCCTCTTTAATTTGTTGGAGTCCTCTCAGCAGCTCTTCCCCCATATTCTCACCTGGGGTGCCTAACAAATGGTTCTCTCTCATAAGCCCATCATCGTGTTTACTCAGGCTGTTTACAAATTGAGAGCATGCTTCTTCCCGATCCTGTGGGTCCATCTGATTTCCGGGCTGTGCTGCAGACTGATCACCACTTTCTTTATTGTTAGAATCTGAGTTTTCCATCTTGATGAACAAGTGGAGAAATTTTTGGGTGTAGGGTCAGGATCCGACTGGGCTGGTTCAGCTGCAGCTGCCAAGGCTCCTTCACTTCTCCCCCTGCCACCAGTCTCAAGCCGTCTTTGATGGGTCTCTGGTTGAGACTCGCCTCTCTCTTTTGCCTATTTTTTTATTGAGTTGTTTTATTATTTTGAGTTTTGGTAATTCTTTTATACCAATAAAAGTTAGAACTTTATTATCAGATATGTGATTTGCAAATAATTTCTCCCAATCTATGGCTTATCTTTTTATTCATTTAGCAGTATCTTTCAAAAGACAGAAGTTTTTAGTTTTGTTGAATTATCAATTTTTTTTTTCTTTTAGGAATCATATCTTTTGGTACTGTATCTAAGAAACTTTTGTTTACCTGTGGTCATGTTAATTTTTCCCCTATGTTTTTTCTAGAATTTTTAACATGTTATGCTTTATATTTGGGTCTATGATTCCTTTTGGATTAATTTTTATACATGGAATCTCTTTGTTCATTGCTCATATATAGAAATACAATTGAGATTTTGCACATTGGTCTTTTATCCTGTAACCTTGCTAACTTCAATTATTAGTTCTAGTAGCTTCCTTGTAGTTTCCATAGAATTTTCTTCGTAAATGATCATGTTATCTACAAATAAAAACAGTTTTATTTCTTTCTGTCCTTTCTCTGGATACCTTTCATTTATTTATCTTATTTTATTGCACTGGCTAAAAACTCCTATATGATGTAAATAAAAATGGTGATAATGGACATCTTTGCTTGTTCCTGATCTCAGAGAGGGAAAACATTCAGTCTTTCATCAATAAGACGTTTTTTGTGGATTTTTAGTCCTTTATCATGTTGAGGAAGTTCTCTTTTAATCTTAATCTGCTGAGAATTTGTTTCAGAAACAGATGATTGATTTATTTAAAGATTTCTTTTCTGCATCTAGATACTGACCCTACCTTTGTTTTCTTTTACTGTATTTTTCTGGTTTGGGTATCAAAGTCATGCTGACCTCATAGAATGAGTTGAGAAGTTTTTCCTCTTCATCAGTTTTCTGTAAAAATTGGTATACAATTGGTATAATTTCTTCCTTACATATTTGGTAGAATTATTCATTAAAGCCATCTAGGCCTGTGATTGCCCTTGGCGGGTTTTTAACTATTTCAATTCTTTAATAGATTTGTGCAATGCAAGTTTTCTGTATCTTCTTGAGCAAGTTTTGGTAGTTTGTGTATTTCAGGGAATTTGTTCTTCAATTATTGAGTTTAATTGGCACAAAGTTGTTTGTAGTGATGTCATATCTCTCATTTGTGATCCTGCTCATTGGTTTCTTCCTTCCTCTTTTCCTAACCAATCTATCCAGAGGTTTGAATTTTCTAGGGCTGCCATAACAAAATACCACAAACTGAGTGACTTAAACAACAGAGATTTATTTTTCACAATTCTGGAGGCTAGAAGTCTAAAATCAAAGTGTCAGCAGGTTGATTTCATTCTGAGGTCTCTCTGCATGGCTGACAGATGAAACCTTCTGGTTATATGCTCACATGGTCTTTCCTCTATGTGCACCCTCGTGTCTCTGTGTTTTTCTAATTTCCTCCCTCCTCTTCCTGTAAGGATACAGTCCTATTGAATTAGAGCCCACCCAAACAGCCTCATTTTAACTTAATTACCTCTTCAATGGCCCTATCTCCAAATACAGTCACGTTCTGAGGTATGGGGAGTTAGGTCCTCAACATTTGAAATTTTTTTTTTCAGGGCCTACTTCCCATACAAAACATTAAGAAATACACATTAAAAAGAACATAAAGAGCCATCATCCCCCAGCCCTGAATGGTGCATAAATGTAAACACAGTAATTTCAAAATAAAAGGAGTCATCCTGTCAGACTCATGTTGTGACCTGCTCTTGCTCCTTTCCTGCTGGCATATAAAGCCACAGGATGCTGCATGGTGTGAGATTAGTTGGCACTGACCTTTCTCCGTTATCATAAACGATGCTTCTTTGCACCTACTTGTAGTTCTGCTTTGCACACATACAAGATCCTGAAGAGAACCCCCGCGCACTGAAGGCGGGGAGGTCGTGTGGGCAGGGAGGCCAAGGGGGGGGCACAGGAGCACGGTGCCTGCCTGCTAGTAACCACACGAGAGAGGCCGGGGAGCACAGGAACTCACATGCTCACACACATGCATGCATGCACCCCACTGGCTTGTTCTGACTGCAGATTCCAACAGGAAAAAGCTGTAAGGTGTACTCCCATCCTCCAGCACTTCCATCCTGGTGCCAGGGCTCCCTCACTGGGGAATAGCCTGTGGTTTCCTCTCCCTTCCCGGAGTCAATAGCTACTGAGATGTGAGGAGCCAGAGCTGGGCTGGATCAGTTATTCTGACCAGAGTCCCTGCAAGGCTTGGCTGGGCTTCCTCAG
>NW_007755615.1:7063-7441 GCF_000696425.1 Galeopterus variegatus | reverse complement strand
CCACAAATATTATCTCTTATCACATAAGTCCTTAACTGATGAAAGGTAAGAACTCTTTGCTTTGGGTTTTGTTTTCCTTTATTTCCAAACAAAAAACAACTTTGGAGTTACATTCAATTTGAATATTTGTTCAAAATATTATTTAATTTAACAATAATTAAAATGTTTCTAGCCAAGTTTTTGCTATAAACAAATATATATCTTACAAAATGTAATTATACGAGGTAAGTGTTTGCATATAACAATTTCTCAAACAGGAGGGCATGGAACATAACTATTGCTTGCCTTGGTATAATTTTAAAACACAGGGAGACTTAAAAACTCAATGAGAGAAAAGAGAAAGCAGAACACATTGTGGAAGAAAAAACAATAATTTCA
>NW_007755615.1:0-5615 GCF_000696425.1 Galeopterus variegatus | reverse complement strand
GGACTTCCTCCAAGATACATGTTAACTAATAAAGAAGTTTTTAGCATCAGAGCATTATGTACTTATTTAACATTAGACTTAGAGAAACCAAAACTCTCAGATCACACGTATGGTCCAAATCCTTATTCTCTGCCAATGATACCAGCTTAAATCAGAGATATGATCAAGGAAATTGACCCTAGAGATGAACTTTAGCAAACATGGCTGCATAGTAGTTGTAGTGGGGTATGAAAAACATAGTGGCAGGACCCCATTTGATTACACGGAGCCCAATCCAAAAAAGACTGAAAGTCTAGCTTTTCCCTGTCTGGCTTTACCGGCTGACTTGGTTTCAGACTATGAGTCCATTGGGCCCAAGTGCCCTCAAATTGTTAGTGATCTATTTCTTAGACCAGATCTTCTACATCTCAAAGACTACCACTTTATTAAGCTTCTAGAAGGCAGAAATATGCCTTAGCAGTAGCTACCATGAGCTTTAAATACAATATGTGGTATGCATATATTTTAAATACAATATCTTGGACCTTAGTCCTTAGGTGACCAATTCACAATGATATTAATGGTCACCCTGTGTGTATTATCCCACTAAGAACAACTTACATTAAAATAAAAGATTACTAAAGAAATTATTATTTCCCTGCTTGGGCAATTATATTCATTATCGCCATTAATTATATGAATCAATCAAAACTCAGAGTGCTTAGGTAGTTTGCCCCAAGTCACATTGCTAAGATATGGTGAAATACTATAGAAGGGATATTTCTGGGAGCAAGACATGTTCAGATAGCCCTTTTAATGAAGTTCTAAAAAATCAAGTTCTAAAAATTCACAAAACAGGTTGCCAGATAAAATATAGTATGCTCAATTAAATTTGAATTTCAGATAAACAAAATGATTTTTTTAGTATAAACATGTTCCAAATATCACAGGCAACATACTTAGAGTAAAAACTATTCCTTGTTTATCTAAATTTCAAACTTAACTTGGAGTCCTGTATGTTTATTTACTAAATCTGGCAAGCCTACCCATGACGCATTCAAATTTCTGTTAAATTTGCCTGCCCATTAGTTGATACCATGAAAAGTTCTACCAAAAGACTCTGACGACAAATCAGAACATATTGAAACGCACCATCTACTTGCTAAAGACTATGCTGAAACAGAAGCTATAAGAGGGTTCTTTTAAAAGTTCATGGAAAGATTTGCATTATCTTTTAATTCTATTTTTCCATGAACTTTTTGAAGTACCCTCATATGACAAGGTCTTCTATTCTCAAAAAGTTTACAATGAAATCATGCAGAGAAAAATAACCCATAGGAAAGCAACGATGAATAATAAGATCGAATGAGGTAATAAGTACTGGATCGTCAGTTAAGAAGAGAAGAAAATCAAAACAACATAATCAAAGAAGTGGAAAGGATAAATAGTTGAAAAGTGAGCCTACCTGGGAAAAGTAGTGCTCTGAACTTCATTTGATTCTTCTACATCTGAAGCATGAGAGACTTCAGTACAATTCAATACCTGTTGAATGTGTGCAGTGGATGCCCAATCTCTTTCTCAAGCAGAGGGAGAGAAAGAAGCATAGTAAACAAAAGAGGAATAATAAACAGGTGTAACAGGAGACAGAAATGTGAAGGTAAGAAGACTGCTTTGAAGAGAGTAGAGCCGTTGTTCTCAAAGAGAGGGTCCGAGATAACCGCATCAGTGTCACCTAGGAATTAGTCAGAAATGCAAAATCTCTGGCTTTACCTAAAAAATACTCAACCAGGATCTCCAGGGGTGAGGCCCAGCAATCACTATTTTAACAAGCCCTCCAGTGATTCTGATGCATAATAAATTTAAGAACCACTGAAATGTAATTTGTAAAGGTATCTTCCATTTTCTGTGAACCAGAACATCCTGGGGAGAATGTGCCTACACTACAGAGGGTTAATCTCTAATACAAAGTACAAAGCTGACAGATGTAAAGATAATGCCCAGGCACCTAATGCTCACGAGTCTCTGATTTTTCTTTAAATACATTCAAAAAATCCCTGCTAGGTGGCAGAATCATGACAATTAAGAGGTCAAAAATCTTGAGCAGACTCTAACATTAAGAACTCTATTCCTTCCTAGAGGCATTAACTCCCACTTTAAAGCACTCAAAGTAATTGTTTTATTCTTACAACTGTTCCCTGCTTGACCTACTATTGTTAAAATAGTATGATATTATTTTTTTCTGGTAAATCTCAGTCTATTTAACTAAAACACAATGCAAAAGGTCTTTAGAAAGTTTCTATGGGAAAGTTACAAGAGTTTCAAATAGAACTTGAGAATAAAATAGCCAAAGGGGATATGTGATTGTTAATATAAAGTTTTAGGGCAGCTAGTTGTGACTAATAATGATAGTGGCTAATAATTGCTGAGTGGTGGCTGTTAGTGAGATTTTCTTTGGAGGCCCCTGTGGGATATTATTATCCTCATTTTTATATGAGAAAACTGAGGCACCCATAGGTTACATAGTTTGCTCTGCCGAGGAGAGCCATGTTTACAGCTGACGCAATCTATCTTCAGATTCCAAACTCTTAACCATGACAATAGTCTACTTGCCATATTTGAGCAAGAAGTCACCATAGACAGGTGAACAACCCTATGGGATAATTTGATAAGTTTTAACTAGTTTATGAAAATAAATTTGCTTTTTAAAAGGAAAACACCATTACAATATAATGTAGGCAATTAAATATCAATTGAAATTTGAAAAAAGCTTCGTACTTTTCTGTCAAAATCGTATAAAAAGTCAATCATTTAATTTAAATTTTTATTTTTATTCATACATTTTTATGGGGTACAGAGTTGACTATCAGTATTTGTGTATAGTATGTGATGATCAAATCAATTTTATTAGTATGTTCATCATTACAAATAATAATTACTTTTCGTGTCCCTTGCCCAATTACTTCCTATCCCCTCTCTCCCCCTTTCCCACCTCCGGTAACTATAGGTAAATTCTCTCCTTCTGAAAGTTCTACATTTTATTATGGTCTGTCCATCTTTCTTTGTCTCTTAGCTCCCACTTGTGCATGAGGACATGTGGTATTTCTCTTTCTGTGCCTGGTTTATTTCACTTAACATAATTTTCTCCAAGCTCATCCATGCTGCTGCAAATGGCAGAATTCCTTTTTTTTCTGCAAATGGTAGTATTCCATTGTGTATATATACCACATTTTCCTCATCTAGTTATCCATTGTGGATATTTAAGTTGGTTCCATATCTTGGCTATTGTAAATAGAGCTATGATGAACATGGGAGTGCATCGATTTTTAAAATAAGAAATCAGAAAGGAAAAGAGTAACATTTGGCAAGGTATAATTACAATAGCTACCCTTTCTAAAACTCTGAAGCATTCTGTAAAATTAATTTTCAAAATATCAAAATATTATAAATCATAACCATTTATAATGGCAATCTTTCTAAATCAGATTACAGACACATGAAATTTCATATATACAAATGTACACACATATGTATTTTTTAAATCACAGAATATATTAAATATAACTTAGGCTGTTTTTGGTATTCAGAGTTGGCATTATAAATACTCGTTCTGGTGCCGTAAGGTATTATAGGAACTGGGAGATATGAGGCATATTTTTCCAGTAACGAACAGTTTCTTGCTCATAGATAGTTCTTCATATGTGGTAGGCATGAGATTAGACAAGTGTGCTGGGGTCATATCAAAGAGTGCTCTTATATAAGTCAAAAAGTTTGAAATTTATTTGGAATAAAATAATGAGATACGGAATTTATTATTTTTTTTAATCAAGAGTTATATGATCAGGGCGAACTTTCAGGAAAATCAATACATGAGAAGAATGAGAACAGGAAAATACAGACACAAATGGATCATGAGGTTGTTGAAACTGTCCAGGTGACAGGCAATGGAGGTTTAAATTAGAGTGTTTCAAAGGGAGTTTAAAGGACAAGTCAGAAACAAGGGGTATTTCTACTTCAAAATCAATAGCAGATGAGAATGAGAAAGAGGGAGAAGTCACGGGTGATTATGAGACTTTAAGCCTTTAAGCGAGAGATGATAGATGGACAGTGGCACCATTAATAGGAAACACTAAACTAAGACGCTCTCCAGCCCACCTCCAGCATGGCAGTCACTACAGAGACAACTGATTCCACTTCTGAAAATGACAAGATGAGATGAAGTCCCCTCCAGTTCTGAGTCCAGAATATTATAAAAAATAGGTTTGAAATGAAAGGTAGCAGGGACATCTTATCAGGAATATAATGAATTCATAGAGATAGGTGTTGGTAATAGGTTGGAAAATGTCCCAAAGTTGAATTCTCACATTTTCACATCGCACTCATGAACACCCCCACACCCCAAACACACAAATCCTAAGTATGGGATAATTGAATCAACTCTTGTTCTATGTCCCTTTCAGCCCTTTGATAACACCTAATTTTCTGGTAACAACTTCATCACTTTTATGTTATCCAGCATGAATAACTTTATAAAATTTAAGTTTAAGATTTGGGTTACAATCTTCAGAATCCCAGCTGACAGCCATCCTTAAGAACGGAATAAAACACTTAAGTAGCAACCCACAATCCCTGCCTCACGGCAATAAAAAGCATTTCTTCTAATTTCCTTGAAGAATAGCTTAAATGAACTCTTTCATTTTGCACATCCATTGGACAATGTGGTCTTTAAAATCAGTGACTCAAATAATGAATATAGTTCAGAGAAAAGAATCTGGCTAAAAGTCAAGATGTACTAAAGTATTGTACTTTCTTAACTATTCACCCGCCTGCCGCTTGACTTTCTAAAGTCACTTCAAAATTTACTTAATAAAGAAAATAATAATTTTGGAGTATTTACACATTTTCTTCAGTGGTATAAAATGAAATCCCAGATTATGAGGCCAAGCTTTCCAGAAAGACACCACTTTTCATCTATACTTTCTCCTCCTTCAAACAGCTCTGAATACTCCCACCAGAGCACTCTTTCTTTTACTAAATCACTCTGTGGCCTGAGAATTGTCAGTGCTATTCTCTGTCCATACAGGCCATTTTCAGACCCTTAGCTGGGCTTCAATGTCCTCCAGCATCTGATCTTATTCAATGACACAACTGTCTCTCATTTTGATTTTGATCCACTGTCCAGTGTAACCCTTTTCCACCAACACAGGTTATTCTCTATTGCTGCAGATCCTCTTGTTTGTTCCTTCCTCTGTCTAGAGTGACTCTTCCTACTTCTCCTACCTAAATCCTATCTGTTTTCAGAAGTTCTACTCCAGGTCCTCCTCTTATAAAACTCTTTTTTCTGATCTATACTCATCTCCATCTTCTCCAGATCTCTATTGAACATGCCTAAACATATCCTTGCTTAACTTCACCATAAGTTTCACTATTGAAGTTTTATCACTCCAGCCAGATTTTTTTCTCCACAGTAATAGGTAATATACAATGTTCTGTATTTAACATCTTCAGTCTGTACTTGACCAAGTGATGGGGACATACTATGATTTACAGATTTTCTTAAAAACTCCCATCTTTGGTGATGGTAATTAGTGGTCATTTTTGTTCATTTTAAACAAACACTTAAATGCGTACTATGTTTC
>NW_007755614.1:6384-7442 GCF_000696425.1 Galeopterus variegatus | reverse complement strand
TTTTGTACTTCATCTTCCATGGTTAGAGGCTTTTTCAGATGTCTAACGTTATACAATGATCTCTTCCTTTTTAATGGTGTGGCACTAAAACAAAAACAAAAACAAAAGACTGGAGACATTGTGCCCATGAGTAGGGCCTATCTGCTGTGGATTTCACATCATAATGTTCTGACTGGGATGCTGACTAGGCCATTTCTGATGTTGGACCAGTCTAATGTTTCGGGGAAGAAGATAATTCCACTCTCCTGCTTAGAGAGAAAGATCTGGCTGCCTGCATTCTAGGATTCCAATTGGAGAAGAGGACTGGGGAAGTCAATATTTGGTGTGTAACATTTACTTATTTCCCCATTTTAGTGTATTGTCTTGCCTCTCAACTGGCCGTGGACCCTTCAACCTAGAGATCCTATATTTTACCCTGTATTCTGTATACATTTTAAATTTTCAGCCTGATAGGTGGTGTTAAATGAAATTAAATTCGGCCTAAAGCTGCCTCCATACATAGGGAACTGTAACTTAATTTAATATGTGAACAAATTATCTGAGTTTATTCTTGTAACAAGTAGCCAAATCTTGGCCAATCACAGCAGCCAAGCTTTCAACCAATCACAGGCTGCTAAGTACTCAGACATGTCCAGATAAGGCAAATGCTAATTAATCTGTAACCAATCAGGCTATTTCTGTATGCCACTTCCTTTTTCTATCTATAAATACTGCCTTCCCACATTGCTGGGTGGAGCTCTCTGAACCTTTATTGGTTTAGGCTGCTGCCTGATTCATCAGTCTTTTCTTTTCTCAAATAAAATCTGCTAAATTTAAATTGTCTGAAGTTTTCCTTTTAACAGTGGGATTCTGGGGGTATTTAAAGCTAAAACAAACTTTCAACTATTCTTGGTTTTGTAGTTCTACCATTATTCCAGCTTCCAGAGGTAACTACCGTAACAAATTTCTGAGCTTTTGTGGGGTTCTGTACTACATATTGGGTTGCTTCTTGTCTGAAAATTTGGTTTTCTTTCTAAACAGTTACCACTTCTCCATCTTAGAATCTGTTCTTCTATCAT
>NW_007755614.1:3533-4412 GCF_000696425.1 Galeopterus variegatus | reverse complement strand
GGGGGATATGGGTGAATCTGGTAAAATATTGTAAGACTAAGGCTTTTACTGTAAATAAATAGCAAACCAGTTCTATGGATTTTTAGACAGGAGGAAGGATAAACTTACATGTTTCAGTTGCCATCCTGAACCAGAATACAAATATAATTTTTAAAAGTGTTCCTTGAGATAGAGCAAATTGTACGTTTATCACTTAGTCTCCTAATTTCACATCCAGTCTTATTTGTTCTAATTTGAATATGTGTGTATGTTTTATAATTTGTGCATTCTGATATGAAGATAGGAGGACCCAGGATTACTGACAGGACAATGTAAGAAGAAATAAAGTAAATTTAATAGAGACAAAAAAACAAAATTTCATTGTAAGTAGTAAAACAACAAAATTCCAACAAAATCAAGTACAGAAAAGGACACCTGTTATCAGTGTTATTATACACCAGTGATTTAGAGACTTTTTAGTAAATGCACTAAGTCAAGAAAATGACATAATTAGTATAAGTAATAAAGAATTGGCCTAATTGTTTTGTGTTGATAAAATTACTGTGTATGTAGAAAAACCACACCTTTTGAAGAAAGCTACAAATATTAAATAAGGGATTTAAATTATAAAAACATCAATTTGCTTTCTCTGTCCTAGCAATAATCAGTTCAAAACTGAAAATATTCTAACAAAAACTACAAAGCAGAAAGATAACTCAATAAAAATACAAAATTTTTATAAAGTAATGTCTTTATAAAAGGATATAAAAATCTGAATAAAAATCAATCCTTATTTTTTGATTAGAGCATTTAATATCATTAAAATTTAAGCCCTTCAAAAATTAATATTTATCTATTTATTTTTATTGCTGCAGTTGCCAATAAAAAATCTTTTATTTC
>NW_007755614.1:0-2928 GCF_000696425.1 Galeopterus variegatus | reverse complement strand
TATAATTGGGAAAATAATCCTAAATTTCTTATGGACCAACAATATTTAAGAAAAACAACAAAGTTATAAAAGAAAAAGAATAATTAGGATGGCATACTTTACCAGTATTAAGTATAAGAGAAAAACAGTGTGATCAAAACAGTATGTTAAGGGAAAGACAAATAGAATAAAGGTACTAAAGAGAGAATCTAAAATTACATATTACAATATCGATAATATATCTGTGAAGTATAAAACTTAATATATAAAGAATTACTGTTATTTCAGTGGGAAAGATTATATATTTACTAAATCATGCAAGCACATCTGAACATCTACCTTTAAGAACCTAATGTTAGGCCTCTTACTGTGCAGTTTTTAATTAAAAAAGTGGTTGGATTAAATGAGTGAAGGTAAAAAACAGGCAAACGCAACTGTACCTGTTTTCAGAGAAACCTTTTGATCAAGAATGGAAATCCAGAAGAAATAAGTAAAAGAACCATTTCTGATTTGTACATAAAAAGAATGGCAAAGTTTAACATAGAGTCATGAAACCAAAGTGTATATTGGGGGTAACTGTGTGTGTCAATGATTATAAGACCAAGGAAAACTGTGAGGAAGAGAACACCCATATTTCTCTTGATTACCTAGGGGGAAGGGAAGAAGAGTGTGGGAGGGAGAGGAGAAGGAGGAGGGAAGTAAAAACCAAATGAGATAAAGAAATAAGAAAATTTGCATTAACGTAATGTCCACTAATATTAATACTATATAATAAAAAACTTGAATAGGCACATTGCCAAGTCTCAAAGAGGAAAAGGCAAATGAAAATAAAGATTTGGTTTTGGAAAATATTATTTTTGGCTTTCTGTTATATCAGTGCAGTTTCTGCGAAAAACATGTTAAAAATAAGCAATAGGTCTAAATGTCCAAAAAAAGCTAAATAGAGAGAGTGTTTACAAATCATCTTGAAAAATAAAAATTTCTATTCATGTCTTGATAAGACGTTAGAAGACAAGAAAACTTTGAAGTGTTCTGAACTAATGATTAAACGGTTTCTAAATCAATATTCACCTACTTAGTTGGTAAGTCTAATAGAAGTTTCTTCTTTTTCTAAAGAAACTAAATCTATTTTCTCTTTGAAAGGAACTAAAACCTATGAAGTCTTCTGTTAAAACAGAACAGGCATGTCAAAGTACGACCATTGTCTTCCTTGTCTCCCCACTTCACTATAATTTGACTTTTCCTGCAAATGATTGACTAATGGTTAAGCCTCATGGAAAGTGCCTCATTTCTTCACTGACCTGTTTTGCAAATGCCGGAAGCTCACCATTGTGTGCTAAAAGCTATGTAACAGACTTCTCTCATAAAATTATAGGAAGTGTCCTAGGGAGTGACCCCCGCTCTCTACCATGAGACTTTTAGTTGGCTTTCTTGCAGAACAGCATGAATTTAGTTTGCTTTTCCACCCCATAACAGCCTGAGAAATCTGCCTTTTACTTAGGCTGATTAAAATTTTAGAGAAACTTTTTATTTCCCTACATAACTGCCAAACTTGTTTTTTCCTCTGTAGTTTCAACCATTCTCAAATATCAATAATGTGTTAGGTTCTAAAGGTATGGAGATTAATGGACTGTTACCACACTTTTAAGGAGCTCATATTCTAGTAAGGAAGAGAAAAAGGAAAACATAAAAATAAAAATGAAAAGTCACAGGGGCTTTAAGGAGTCTGTGAAGTCCTACTGGAGTTCAGGAAGTCTTCAAAACTGTTTGGAAATGTTTTGGAGAAAACAGTGTAAGTAATAACATAAGCCTGGTATACTTGGAAAATTATGATAATTTTGATATAGAAAAGGTGAAGACTTGATAGTGGTGGGAGGGTGTAGACGTGTATCGATTCTGATGTTCAGCTGCTATGCATAGGCTTGGATTTACTGATTGGTTATGATTTGCATTTGTTCTGCTTGGACCCCGTCTTACTAGTTGTTAAATCTCACATTTGAGTGTAATGTGAAATGATTGGCAGATTCAGGCCATATTTTGAAGGGCAGTGTATCCCAAATTATGGATTTGAATATGACAGCAAAGGGGAGTCGACTAAGATTATTATGCAGAAGTATAACACAATTAAGTTTGGTTTTTAGACAAAATAACTCTCAGGACAACGGGGAGATGGATAGAGAGGAAAAGAAGGGAAGCATTTTTAATCCATGTCATCAGTCCAATTTAGCAATTGAGAGGAGTAAAAATAACTTTATTAGACAGACTGATATCTACATTGTTTTCATTCTATACTACCATGTCTTCAGTTAATAAACAGACTATGATGATTCACTCAGTTCTATTTACAGCCTATATACCTCTTGTGAGCTCTAGACTCACATATTCTTCTGCCTTCTTAACTAGTTTTATGTGCAAAATGCACATCATACCAATTTATCCAAAACTGAACTCATGATCTGCTCTTTACCTTGTGCCTGATATTTTTCCAATGATCTTTATCTTATTAAAGGTAACATCATTCATATTGCTGTACCACATAAAAATCTAAAAGTCATCCTTGACATTTCCTCCATTCTCTTCCACGATATCAAACACATCAGCATCTCCTACAGATTTTTATTAGCTCTTAGTCTGCCACTGTTCACTATCCACATTGCCTTATTCTACAATCGTATCATTTAAATGAGGGGCATTGTTTCCCCTAATCCTCCTTACTTGTTCTAATCCATACTCCATATTCTAAGATTATCTTTTAGAAAATCATATATGTCATATTCTCATCCCAACAAAAAAAAGCCTTCGCCAATAAAATAATAAAGTCAAAATACTACAAGACCCAAAATGATGTCCTATATACTCCTCTCCGAACTTCTTTCACACACAGTCGCCTTACTCTTTGCACTCAACCCATATGGTCAGAGAGTTTTGTACATGGTCTGAGGCAGATGC
>NW_007755613.1:6707-7442 GCF_000696425.1 Galeopterus variegatus | reverse complement strand
CAATACCACTAACAGGGTTCCTGTGGACCCACATAGGACTGAGGAGCCACAACAACTGAAAAAAGGAGCCACTCAGAGCCAGTGAGTCATTGCAAGGGACTGGCGCACGGCCCATCCCATGGGAAGTGTTTGGAGCACAGGCAGTGGGGGGCCGAGGGCTTCAGCCACACCCTCCTGACATCTGCATTCAGCCCAGCAATGACAAGGCCAGCACTGGAAGCCCCCTGATTTCACCTGCAGGAATGAGGGGGGTGCCACGGGCCTCAACCATGCCCCCCCATCCTCCTTCTCCCATCCTATTTGCTTCCCCTTTCCCCTCTCCCCCTCCCACCCAACTGCTCCACAACAAAAACTTAGAATGTAAAAACAGTTGGAGCTGGGACCGACCCCTCCTGCAACCAGGCAGGCCACCACTGCCACAGGGCCCATGACTCTTTCAGGAGAGAAGAAATCTAGGATTATCAGAGGTGGGGTGGGGAGGAAGAGGGGGATGGGGAAAGGTTGGATAGGGGGCATAAAGAATAAGTATGATTTGTAATACACGCTAATAATATTGATTTGATCAACATACGTTAATGTTGAACCCCCAAAATATGTATAATCAATTATGATTCAATGAAAAAATAAATAACAAAACAAAACAAACGAAAAGCTAAAATCTTTTCCTGTGTAAAATGAGTGTTTGGGGACAAGGTGCCAGCCTAGTTTGACTGGCCTTGTCTCTTCATCTGATGA
>NW_007755613.1:0-2902 GCF_000696425.1 Galeopterus variegatus | reverse complement strand
CAGCACCGGGTTGTAGCCGCTGAGGATGTAGACCAGGGGTGAGAGGAGGGCGCCCAGGCGCATGCAGAAGATCCCCACGCTCATTCCCATCTGCCTGCAGAGAGAGAGAGAGAGCAGGGTTAGGCCCCTGCACGTACATGGCCGTGATGTATGTCGAATTCATTGAATGAATGAGTGAGCCAGGGCCTGAGGTCAGCAGAGCTGGTGCACTGAGAGGCAAGAAGGCTGTGTGGTAAAGGGCCAGGCCTTGGAATGGTCATCTGGGGCCACCTCAAAGGGAAGGGAACATTTGTTCCTGATGTGGCCTTGCAGGATGCTCATTGGGAACCATAATAATAATGTAGAAACGAATGGCTACCGCTTACTGAGTGTGTCTGTGCCAGGACTGTTCCAGGCACTTGACATCATTAACTCCTTTCCTGCCACCAGCTCATGAAGTAGGTGCTGTCATTGTCCCCATGTTACAGCCAAAGGAATGGAGGGTCGGAGAGGTTAAAGATGTCCCCGGACACAGCTGCTAAGCGGTGGAGCTGGACTGGAGCCCGATCTGCCTAGCTCTGGCATGTTTGTGTCTTTCTGTACCTAAAGAAATTAGCTCACTAGTTAAACATTTATTGAGCATCTGCTGTGCTCCAGTCACTAAGCTAAAAGTTAATTTGTATGATAATAACCCAAATCATAATAGAATAGCAACATGCATCTGCTCCTGTGAGATGTGACTGCCATAAGGCCTTGTCTTAGTGGGGGCTGGTTTCCCCGGTGGCCCAGTCGTGAGCTCTGAGGGACAGCGGCTGCCCTCTCGTTCCTAGAGGCTCCGGCCTATCTTCTTACCTGACTTCAGTTGGGAAGAGCTCCATGGTGTACAGATAAAGACAAGTAAGACAGCAGGCGAGGCTCCCTTTTCCAAATAAGGTGAGCACCATCTGAAAGGTTTTCATGTCTGAGAGAAAGAAGCGGGTGGGGAGCGGATAACAGGGAGTTAATGTAATGTCAGATCTGAGCTTCTGTGTTGACATCTCAGTGCGTCGGGCACCTCCCTGCCTCAGGGCCTTTGCACATGCACTCCTCGTTTCTCAGCGTGTACTTGTCCCCACCACGCGCCCACTTATTCCTTTTTCAGGTCTCAGCTCCAATACTACTTTCACAAAGAAGCCTTCCCTGACCGTCTTCCCTGGGCTACAGCTGCCATACACTGCCTGGCTCCTCGGATGTGTCCTATGAGACAATGATCACAAGTGCTATTAGCACAGTTATGTGGCCAGTCACTGTCTGTCCTTCTGAAGGCCTGGATACCCCCTGAGCGTGGCCTGGTCTGCTTCTCTTCTGCTGAGTCCCTGTAACTAGCCCAGGGTAGGTAGGTGCTCAAGAAATAACTGTGAATAACTGAAAACCAGATAAGTGGACATTTTTAGAAGAGGAAGAAAGGAGGGAGGGAGGGAGAACGGGACACTGAACTTACTCCTGTCTCGCAGAGTCAGGGAGGCAGCTGCTTCATGGACTCAGTGTCCTTGTCGGGAAAAATGACAGCTGTCACAGCCTTTTCTACGCCTCCCACCTGCAGGATTCTAGATTTCTGTGATTCCCTCACCATCCCAAATTAGTGTTCCCTTCCTACTAGATCCAGAAGGCTGAATTTATATCTTTATACACTTACCCATGTGATGATAACTAAAATTTACTGAATGTGTGCCATGAGCCAGGTACTGGCAGAAGTACACATGATCTTTATTTTTTTATTTTTGATCTTTTATTAAAACACAAGAACAAAAGCAACAAAAACCCCACAAACTATTTCTCACATGAATCTACAGAGATTGATAGAACAGAAACATCCATGAAGCCCTCACACAGCTTGAACCAATGTTACCACTTTCTAGCTGCGTGACCTTGGACAAGTTACTTGGACTCTCTGTGCTTCAGCTGTAAAAGTACCTCATGGGGTCCTTGCGAGGATTAAATGAGTTAATCCATGGACGTGCTAGCCCAGTGCCTGACAAGTAGCAAACACTAAGTAAGTGCATGTCACTTACTCCTCACAACGACCTGAGGACAAGCCGAGGCCGAGCGGGTAAACTTGTCTAAGATCACAGTCAGAAAATGACTCGGATACAGGATTCCCTGGCTCTCCCGTCTGTGCTCTGAACCACCACACCTGGCCATGTTGTTCATCCCATCAAAATGAAGTTTTCATGAGACCCAGAAGGAAGCCTCACCTTCAGGAAGAAGTATGTTGGCAATGATCATGCAGCCAGCCACCAGCAGCAGGGAGACGACAGTGACCCGGCGGCCAAAGTAGTCGGTACTCAGGGCTGCTAGCAGGTTTGCAGGCACTTCAATGGCCGCAAACAGCACTTGTGTCCAGTAGATGCTGAACTCAAATTTCTGCAGATCCAAAGCCAGCCCATAGAAGGAAAAACCCACAGAGAACCTGGAAGAAAGGAGGTGCCAACAATTTCCTTCCAAAGCAGAGCCTCTCTACTTAGCCTTTGTGGCCATGGATGGGATGTGATCCTATTCTATAACCAAATACTCTGAGGTTTCAGATGTGCCCATTTCTCATCTTCTCAGATTGCTTAGCCTCAATCCATTGCCTGAGTCTCTGTCTTGAGCTAATGGGGCACTTAGAAATGACAACTCAGGAACAGGTGTCAGGGGAGTGACTCAGGATCACACTTTGGGGTGCCACTCACCATGCCACTGAGATGCAGCAGGTGGTCCTGCGGAGTCCTGCGGTGCGGAAGAGATCCAGGAGGAACGGGGATGCCTTCACAGTGGCCATGTCCTCCTGCATGTGGCAACGCACCACCTAGCAGGAGGAGACCAGAGCTGGGGAGGCCCTAGGGAAAGGCGTTGGCCCTGAGTCCTGCTCTCTGACACCACAGAGTGGATTCCTCCCACAATC
>NW_007755612.1:5269-7443 GCF_000696425.1 Galeopterus variegatus | reverse complement strand
TTTATTTATGAATTCAGTTCCCTCTTATGAAAGAGGACATGAGATATTTCTCTTTCTGCTCCTGGGTTGTTTCACTTAGCATAATTTTCTCTAGGTTCATCCATGTTGCTGTGAATGGCAGAATTTCATTCTTTTTTATGGCTAAGTAGTATTTCATTGTGTATATATACCACATTTTCCTTACCCAGTCATTCCATCGATGGACATTTAGGTTGGTTTCATAGCCTGGCTATTGTAAATAAAGTTGCGATAAACGTGGGCGTGCAGGTATGCCTTCAACATGATGGTTTCCACTTCTTCGGAAATATGCCCAGTAGAGGGATTGCTGGATTGGAAGGTAGTTATCTCTGTAGTTATTTAAGGAACTTCCATATTGTTTTCCATAGTGGCTATACTAACTTGCAGTGCCACCAGCAGTGCAGAAGGTTCCCCCTTTCTCTCTCTTCTCTCTGGCATTTGTTCTTCTCTTTTTGATTATAGCTAGTCTAACTGAGGTGAGGGGATATCTCAGTGTGGTTTTTGATTTGCATTTCCCTGATGACTAGTGATGTTGAGCATTTTTTCATGTACCTGTTTTCTGGCTGCCTGATTTCATTGGTTTTTCTGTTAATTTGTGTGCCTATTTCATATGAATTGTAGCTTTGTACTATCTTTCAATTTCTTCAGGCAAAAGTTTCCCTGAAAGCATTATTTAATGTGTTGCACAAAAATCTTCTGGTAAATAATGTCTTGGCACAGCTCATTCATATTTTCTGAGGGAACTGTGTACAGTTCCTACCCTAACTTCACCTTCTCTCCTCAACCCACCTACATATGACAACATCTCTTTTCAGAAAGGTAACAAATTACCTAATTCCTGAGTCCAGTGAATGTTCTTTCTTCCTGAAACTTTCTTTCCCTCCCCCTCCCCCCTCTTGAGATACTGTATTCTTGCTTTTGTTTTTACTTCTCTTAGCACTCCATTTCAATACCCTGTTCTGCTTCTTTTTCCTGTCCCTATGTGTACCCTAAGATTCTGCCCTCAATTCTCTTCTTAGGTTTTACTAAAGTCCTGGGCTGTACTTTGCTTCCTTGGCTTTAACAACATTCTCTGCCTATCACTGGCCAGCTGCCAAAACAAAATATTCTCTATAACCTTGGGATCCATAGTTCCAAAGCTGTGTTATCAAATGCTTGCTCAAATGTCAACACGTCAGAATGAAACCCATCACCCCCGTGTCTCTGTCCCCTTTCTTTTCCTCTACATTGGCGGCAGCAACATCTACTCAGCCAGCCATAGGGAAGCCTCAGCCTTGTTGATCTCTCCGTAGGCCCAAAGGATTCAAGCTAGATCTCTCTGGAATATTGATCCTCTTGAAATGTCTGCTGNTGTTGAGATTACTAAAATAAATAAAAAACTTAAAGCCATAAAGTTTCTCACCATAGAAAATGTTGATCCGAACTTTGAAAATATGAGGGTACTTCAAAGTTCATGGAACAGTAGAATTAAAAAATAATGAATGCACGCCTTTTCATGAACTTTTTGAAGTTCCCTCATATTTCTAAAGATATGATGAATCAGCAGTAGAATTTAAAAAGTTCACATAAATTAGTTTCAGCAGATCAGCCAGCAGTCCTTTCTTTGAAATCAAATGTAAGTCAAATAATTAAGTAAAAATAGTACACCTATGCTTGTGTTCATTTACTTCAATAATGTTTCAATATCCGGTCCCTGAAAGAGTGAAGCAGCAGTATGGATAGAAGGAATGCTGTCTGCTGATGCGTACTTTTCCTCTGATAACTGAAGGTTAAATGGGTAGCAAGCAGAATGCCTTAAACAAGATTGGTATATTGATTAAAACGCTGATTTAACAGCTCGCAGTTTCCCCTTGGAAACCTGGAAAAGATAAGCCAGCTGCTGTCTAAGAGTGCTCAGTGTCCACTGAGAGTACACTATCTATCATCACAATATGCTGATGAGAGGTGTTTTATGTTTGTGTTAATTTCCCCCACTAAATCAGTAATTATTACAATCCTGTCCCTGCTGTTTACCCTGCAGCTGTTTTTCCATTTGTCGAGAGAGCGGGTGTTCTCTGAGGACCGCACACGTTTCTATGGTGCAGAAATTGTCTCTGCCTTGGACTATCTACATTCCGGAAAGATTGTGTACCGTGATCTCAAGGTAAAAAAAAAAA
>NW_007755612.1:0-641 GCF_000696425.1 Galeopterus variegatus | reverse complement strand
TCCCCCCGCCTTTCTCCCCCCTCCCTCCCTCCCTCCCCTTTCTTTGTTCTTTTTTTACTAGGCCAATGGAACATGCATCAGGTTTATCTTAAAACAGTAATAGACTGTTAAGTAGAGGCAGGGGTGGGAAAGGGAAGGAAGGAAGCTCTAGGTGACCTGTTTTATGTTACCTGAAGTTATGATTTGGTGTGCATGGAACACATCTTATGTAACCATAATTCTTACCAATTTTGTAGAAGCATTGAGTCAGTGATCCATGTGAAGGAGTAGTTAATTTCCGATCTTGCAGTCAAGATTGTCTGGCTTATTTCTTTAATCACTGACACGTATTGAGTATCTACTACGATATCTGGCAATGTACTCAATACATTGAAATAGTACAACCAAGGTCAATAGCCAACTCATAGTGCCTGGAACCTGTTCATTCTTCATGTGTACTGTCTACCTGAGAGATGAGATTTGTAGTTTCTTATGTGGAGAGCTGGCCTAAATGGAGAGCTGGGTCCTTGGTCACACAGTAAACATTCAATAAGTATTTGTTCACAGTTGAATGGTATGTCTTTTAACTATTGAGTAGGAAATGGATGTGCTTGTAGTTTTAAGTGATTATATGAGAAAAGGTTTGCATCATAGTTATTATT
>NW_007755611.1:0-7443 GCF_000696425.1 Galeopterus variegatus | reverse complement strand
GAACCAACTCCAGTAAACTACTGCTTTATCCTATCAGGATTTTATAAATGTATGTGATGACTTAAGCTCCCGCTATCTTTTGATTCACAGCGTACCTATTAGTAAATGTGGAAATGTTTTGTATGGTGTCTACCCTATGTTGTATTGCTCGCTTATTTGTATTTCTATAACTTTCTTGAGTGAAAGACAGGGGGGAAAGTTACAGTGCATTCATACTTCCTGGGGACAGTGTTTCAAGTAGGTGAAATTGCTCTACCGTGTGTATCATACATAAAATGGGTTGAGACCTAATGTTGTAAGAGGAGGCCATCTAATCTGGTCCTCCTTTCTGAAGGACCAGAGACTTGCTCATGTCAATGCCCAAAGAAGGTCAGGTCCTGAGGATTGGACTAACTTGGACCAACTGAAATTAATAGGACACCGAGACAGACATGAAAATGCCATGTTGGTATGACTAGAGTAAAGGAATATTGTTTTATGAGGGAGCAAATATGAACCAGAAGCTACTAACTGACTTACTATAAGAAAATAAAGTAACAAAGGCTGAAAGTCCATTGATCAAGCCATTTTTTTCATGTTAATAGCTCTACCAGAATTAGATAGTTATGTAATTTAAGAAGATAAGAAAAAAAATCTGGTGCTCCCATTTCACTTTAGAGATCTTGTGCATAATGTTGTTGGCTAAAATTGCCTTTATCAATATGACTAACAGTAGGATGGGCCCTGACAGAATCTGTACCTGTTGTCTTTTTTGAATGATTCCATGACTAATCACACCTCATCACCAAACATCACTACATTATATCTTCATATATTTTTTATATATTTAGTATAGTTACTGTCTAATCCCAAGTGTTAGAATATTCTCTCTCAGAATTTTTAAATATCTCCACTCTGATCCATTATACTTTATTCTCATAAATTTACAGTCAGATGATAACCTTTCTCCCTAATTTTCAAGCTGTTGTGGGTATCTTCTCACTGTAAGTATGGATTGGTACAAATTTAGCAGCAAATATGATATTGGAAGGGGCTTGGGCTTCAGTGTTTTATTTATTCATCCAAAAATATTGTGTGCCTTTACTATGTGCCAGACTTCATGTGGATCACTGAGAATATAATTATTAGTAAGACACATGATCTGTGACTTCATGGAGCATATTGACCCACGAGTCTGCAATTTACTAGCTGTCTGAATGGTCAGATTGGTTTATCTCTTTGGTCCTCAGTTTCCTAATCTATAAAAAGAGTATAATAATATGTACTTTTGCAGATTACTCTGGGCAAATATAATTAAAAGTAAAATCTTCCCCCCAATACAAAAATCTTCTCTACAAAGGTAGTAGAGAAAGAAAACAGTTTTATTATTAAATAAGCATTAAACCATGTCATATGCATCACAAGCAATCTGCTAAGAGACTGCAAAGACAGAAAGAACTCTTCCCTTTTGTATAGCCAGACAGATATAAACCATTACATGCATGTGCATCAATAGAAAAATGTTATGTGTTGGGTAAGAGTGGACAATATTGTGCCCAGAGTATGTTAGAGTTTAAATGTCACTAAAGCAACATAACATTTTCTCTGATAGTCAAGAGAGAAGAAGCAACAATTGAAATTTCCTAACAGAGGAATGATATGAGACAATGGCATGTAGGGAATTTACTCTACTAGCATTTGGATGATTTAAAATTGTGGATTGTCAGTTGAGAGCCCAGGTACTAATATCCAATAGGCCTGGATTTCAATCCAAGCTTCAATACTTACCAGCAAGACACATTTGAACAATTTTTGAAATCTCTCTGCATCTCCTTTTTCTCATCACTCTGTGCCTTGGTTTCCTCATCATCTGAAAAACTGAGATCATAATACCTACTTAGTAGGAACACTGTAAGATTTCAAAGTATTTAGTTAGTGTCTGACATATAGTAAATGTCAATAACTTGTGACTGCCACCACCACCACTTTCACTGTTAATAAAAATAAATGAATTGAGAAGGTTTGGAATAACTAAATGATCTGTGTAAGTGTCTGGTTTCATTTATAGTTTTCTACTTTGTATAGATAAGTAGTAAGTATTGCAGGTAGGTCTAAAGTTAAATCAACAGAATTTGACAACAATTTTGTGAAATAGATAGACAATATTAAGTCTTTATCTTCTGTGGAAGACTGATTTCTTTAATGGGCCTAGTTCTTTACCTCTTGTTATGGGAGAAGCTCCTCCTTTCAAGAGGCAGACTATATTTTCTACATGTATTGTCACCTCTTGCACAGTGACATAGATGGGCTCCTCCTTTCAAGAGGCAGACTATATTTTCTACATGTATTGTCACCTCTTGCACAGTGACAGAGATGGGAAAGATTACTCAGAGCCCATGTATTCAGAGCCATGAGAAGCCCAAAGGGACTGCACCCAGGGAAAACTCCTTCAAGAGAGGAGAGCCCGGGCACAGCCTTGAGTCAGGTTTTGCTTCAGTTTTTATTGTAAAGACAAGAAAAGTACAGAAGAAATGCAGATGGTTAATTAATCATAGTGAAAATATAAATAAACTGGCTACATGACAATCTTCATTAAAGCAGGTATAACTTAAAATAGTTCAAGCAATTTATCATCAGAAGGAGTCATGAAACTAAGCTATGTGGTATACAAAAAGAAACAATGAGATAATCACCATAGCAGTGTTTAGCTCCCAAAGAAAACTCAAAGAAACAGCTTAGGGAAAGATGTGGAACATCCCCCAACCACTAACTAGCAGAATATCCTTGAAGATTTTAGCTCACATAGTTTCCCATCATTTAAGTTTAGCTGCACCAAGGGCAACTGCCCCCAGAGCAATCACTTTTTGCTGTGCTTCAATTCTCTTATCTACATCAAAGGCTTTAGTCCTGTGAAAGTTTTCTGGTCTTTCCTCATCTTAGCATTTCTATGTGTTTTCCTAAAGAGTTGGGCTTTGGCTTAAACTAAGGACTTTGGTCCTTCTATACTACAGGCTAAACTAAGGACTTTGGTCCTCTACACTATAGGACTTTGGTCCTTCTATGCTATATAGGCTTTGAGCCTGTGGAATACATGTGTTTTATTTCTATCTCATTAATATCAATATCCTCCAC
The DNA here is from genome assembly GCF_000696425.1 of Galeopterus variegatus. Classification (NCBI taxonomy): domain Eukaryota; kingdom Metazoa; phylum Chordata; class Mammalia; order Dermoptera; family Cynocephalidae; genus Galeopterus; species Galeopterus variegatus. The sequence continues at coordinate 4,332 of NW_007755611.1, read as the reverse complement.
AATGTATTGCTGTGGCCAATGAGATGTTAGTAGATGTGAGCTAACATAGGCCTGCACCAGCAACTGCACATTTCTGCTAGGCCTATTACAACTTTGCTATTACCATCAGAAGGACATGTGCAGCCTACAGCAGTCTGGGAGATGTGGAACAGAGACAAATTGCTCTAGTCACCCCAGCTGACACCGAGGCAAACTCCAGCCAAGAACAGGAGAGCTGATTTCAGATGCATAAGCTAACCACTTTCTGTTGTATGTCACCATGATCTGTGGTTTGTTACCCCAAAATAGCTAATTGATACATCATCAGACATATCTAACACCAAGCCCTCAACAGTAAAAAAAAAAAAAAAGCAATAGCTACCCCACAAAGATGTTGTAAAGATTGAAACAAAGTATAAACCAAGTGTCTGACACTTAAGAGGCATTTAGTAAGGACTGATTTCTGACACTGAAGAAGTCAACTCCTAATAAATGTCTTCAAGCTTTTCACGATGCATTACATTTTGAAGTTTGTGATTACTATCTATTACACCTAACCAAGAAAAAAAAAAAATGGATATACTATATTAGAGCCCTTATTGCTAGATTTTTGTATGTTTATAACTCTAAAATAGATTTCCTTCCTGAATTATGGATTGCATTAAAAGGCCCATTTTATATGACAGACACTAAAATAAGCCTCTGTTTAATCAATGGGCTGCTCAAGATAAGACTTTATTTTCCCTCATTAATACAATGGCTTTATTTTTCATTTATGTAATGGATCAAGCAGTCAATGATTGGTTAAATTGCTCATTCTGCTTCTTGCCTGCAAGCCTTTTGCTGTGAGTGAACATCAAGCATAAAATCTGACTGCTACGGAACATTAAACGGATATTCTCCTTTTTAAACTTTGTGATCTCAATTTCCTGAAGTTATCCAATAGAAAACAGATGCAAAATAAGAGCTCAATTCACAAAAATAAGAGGTAGCATTTATACTGGATTCTTATGGAGATACTTCAAAAAAAATGTGGAAAGCACAGCTAGCAGTTCCAAATGAAATGTGTGTTCCTGTAGTTTCATAAATATCCTTGTTCTTTTCCAAATATTGACCATTCTGTGCTAAATGAAGCACAGGCCCAAACAAGGTAGAATAGTAACAGAAAGCTGCCTCTCTTTAGAACATGTAAATACTTTGACTTATTTTACCGCTTCTTTTTTAGACATACTGGGGAAAGACGAGCAGATTCATCCAGTCTGACTTATGCTGAATAGAGAATTAAAGAGAAGGGACAGGAAGTTGATAGGTTTCTGGCCCTTCCTCAACATAACTGGCAAAAAATCTCTGGTATTCTAGAAAGTTAGTAAGGAAGAGGTTTTTGATTTTGTGTTTGTGTGTTCATATGTTTATTTTTCTGTGTGTGTGTGTTTATCTTTGTTTTCTGTTTGGTTGTTCATTTGCTTTACAAAAGAGTGAGGGAAAATGCCCTGAAAGAGATAAACGTCTGCTCTGTGTTGATGTACTATTGCACTCCTTAAAAGGATTGAGATCATGTTTCACCCCACATTAATTAGTGAAAGTCTACACTCAGTCTTTGATTTTCTCTAGAAATTTTGTAAACTTTGGTGACAATAATGGAAAAAGAAATATAGAAGTAGAACCAAAATGTTGATTGTATTTAGGGAACTGGACAAGCAATGTGACGATTGAGCATAGCATCACCTTCCTCATGAACAGGCTTGTTTTAGATGATCATTTGGCCTGAATAATGTGTAGATTTGCATGATGTTTATTGAGGATTTTATCAGGACAATCTGTATTACATATGTAACATAGCCAGCACTCAAGAAGTATTTATTGAAATGAAATGAGGCTGGGCAGGGCAGATACTGAGATATAGAAGTGGTCATTCGCATGGTAGGGCAACATGGACATAGACACTTGGGTTCTTTGAAATATCCAGGTATTTGGCATACATATATTTAAAAGAATATATATATTTAAAAGAATAACTGCTGATTGTTCATTTTTCCTGTGATTAGGTCGGCAAGATAAAATCATCAGTAAGGAGACCTTGGCTATTAGAAAGGTGTCTACTTTTACCCTGTTCCTACATTCCAGTTGTCTGCTGGTATCTTATACCAAACTGCACTCATTTGTAAATGCAAGAAGCAGACATCAATACCTGTTCTGTCAATAGGCCCTTAAATATTCTCCATTTATTTTCAATCTTCTTTTCCTGCTCTCATTTCAACAAATTTCATATTCCAGGCTCACAATTTTGCTATTGTTGAGAACTGGCCCATGCCAAATTGTCCAGGGACAGTGATTAGGTTATTTGTGATAGATTTTGGTAGCTGCTACAGTTAGATGGAAATGAGGGCTAGCTACTCCCTTTCAGTATTGATTCCTTGATATCAGATTATAATAAAATCAAGTGTCATAGCAAATTCAGCCACACTTAGAGATCTTTATTAGAAATTATATTTAAAAAGCAGTAATAATAACAGCTCAGTGGCCTATTCTGTATGTTCAGAGATGTTTCTATCCTCCAGATACTATGAACATAACCTGCCTAAGAGGTTCACTAGAGAGCACACAACAATATAAAAGCAGTAGTCAGCCTTTGAGTCAGAATCAGGCAAACAGAATTGTCATTGCTGGGACACAGGATCTCTCGAGAATCTAGGCTCCAGTACTATTCTCAAGAATGATCAGTAGAGATCTCACTGGACATTCTCTTCATGGTAGGATGGGGAGTGTCTCCAAAATATCTTAGACAATATATGGATCTTGAATAATACTACTGATTTGTCATCTCTGGAAACCCATTTTAATAATTATTAAGTTAATTAGCAAAGCCCTTGGTATTGATTGGCAATGAATATAGCTGACTTATATAATAGCCACCTCTGGGGAAGTATCTTTTGTTTCCTGAATTCCTATTAACTATGTATTCCTGAATTAACTACCTCTGGGTTATTAATTCAAACACACACACACACACAGAACCCTACCTCATGTTGCCTACCAGTTCATAAATTAAATTATATACAGTTATTTAATTACACACCAATTATAGTAGTTGTCAAAACCTTCTGGCCCTCTCAGCTTTTTTAGCCTTTACAGAATTCAAGGCTGCCAATTTTAGTTAATGAACTTTGGTGTTTAATTTGGGAACTGTTGTAGTTTGCAATTTGATTTCAGCAACCATACCCTCACTTTTACCCCTCCCTCAAAATCACACAAAACCCTATAGGCGATGCCAGCCTTCAGTCCTCTAATAGAAGAGAGGAGATTGGAGAGAGTAATACTTCTAATTACTTCCAGCATGTTGAAGAGTGAAGTATATGTGATTAGTAGCAAGACGAAATGGTACTGAATGAAAAAATATTTTTTCTGACAGAGTACAGTCAAACGAACATGAATAAATTTGGAAATGAGTTCTCTTTGTATTTAAAATCCAATCTTATCATTTACTGGCTGTATGGCCCTGCACATATTGCTTAACCTCTTTGAAGCTTAGTTTCCTTATCTGTAAAATGGAGATAGTTTTTAGTCACTAAATATCATAACACATATAAAGTGCTTAGGTAGTACCTGGTATATCTTACCTCAATAAATGGTATTAGTGGCAGTGTTAATAGTAAATTTTATCATTATTATTGCTGTTATTGGGATTATTGTTTATCCTAAGGACTATATGTGAAATTGTAAGAAATCATTGAGACCTATAAAATGAAGAACACTTTTAATGAGCACATAAAATGAATTGTTATGTGAATTAGTTACCTGTAGAAAGCATACTCTACTAATAATTAGTATAAATGAGTGCTCCTTTGTGCACAGATTGCTCCCTCCATACTGGCCTTTAAACCCATATGTATCTTCATTCATAAAAGGCAATGCATGCAGATTTATATGTACATATGTAGTATGCTCTATTTTACATGTGTGCTGACTCAAAAGAGAGGAGTGCCCAAAAGGGTCTTAGTAGAAATATGGATTATAATCCTAAAAGGACTCAATTCATCATATTCACAATAGGCATTCAAGTACAGTGGTTACTAGCTTTACACTTTGTATAGGCTAGATCTGGATGGTAATCCTAATTCCATCTCTTACTAGTCATGAAACCTCAGTGTAACATCAACAAAACAGAAAGAACAAAAATGTTGTTGTAAAGATAAGATGAGGTAAGGTATAGAAAGCATTTAGCACGGTACATGGCACAAAGTAAATGTTAATTATATCAATTTGACAGTCAAGGAGAAAAACAGAAAATCTCCCAAATGCTCTACTGATGTGTTAAGTCTGAATTTTTTAAAAAAATATTGCCACTAGACATAT
>NW_007755610.1:0-7443 GCF_000696425.1 Galeopterus variegatus | reverse complement strand
TGGGCGCGACACTGAGGGTTGCGATCCGTTGCCGGTCACGAAAAAAGACAAAAAAAAATAATAATAATAATAATAATAATAATAATTAATTGGAAGTAGCGTCAAAATCTCTGCCATCCTATTGGTTCCTGTGCAGACAGTTACATAAGTAGGAGGCAGTGCCCTCTTCTGGCCAATGTCACCCTTACATGGCTGTGGCTAAGGGATTACCAACTCATGGGACTAGTAGGTTTTTCATCTGGGGCAGGCTTATCTGGGGGATACCTCTCCAGAATAAATCACTTTTGGGAATCCATCCTCCCTTTTTTCTTCACAAAAGAAAAATCAAACTTGTGATGGTTAATTTTATGTGTCAACGTGGCTAGGTTATGGTACCCAGTTTTATTTGGTCAAACACCAATGTAAATGTTGCTGTGAAGATACTTTCTGAGATGTGATTAACATTTGAATCAGTAGACTTTGAGGAAAGCAGATTACCCTCCATAATGTGGGTTAGTCTCATTCAATCAGTTGATGGCCTTAAGAATAAACACTGTGATTTCCTAAAGAAGAATCAATTCTGCCTCAAGACTGCAGTATAGAAAGCCTCCCTGAGTTTACAGGCTGCAGATTTTGGATTTAAGATGGCAACATTAACTCTTCTCTGAATTTCCAGCATGCTGGCCCGCTCTGCAGATTCCAGACTTACGAGCCCCCACAACTGGGTGAGCCAATTCCTTAAGATAAAAGTGTGTGTGTGTGTGTGTGTGTGTGTGTACACCCTATTCAGTCTGTTTCTCTGGAGGACCCTGACTAATATAAAACCCAACTACTCCAAAACCTATTTTATATCAGTAACGTGGTATTTAAATAAACATAAGGGGACATGCAGAATAGCAGTTGACCTTATGAGTTCTGGTTTAAGTCCCAGACCCACCCCACTTACTAGCTTCATGAATTTTACTTAATGATGCTTAGCCACAGTTTCTTCATTTGTGTAAAAGAGAAAATAATAGTATATCAGCCATCAGTATCTGCGGGTTCCACATCAGTAGATTCAACCAAACACAGATCAAAAATATTTAGAAAAAAGAAAAAAATGATAGAAAATAATATAGCAATAAAAAATAATACAAACTAAAAAATAAAGTATAACAATGATTTACACAGCATTTACATTGTATGAGGCATTATAAGTAATCTAGAGACGATTTAAAGTATACGGGAGGATGTGCGTAGGTTATATGAAAATACTATGCTATTTTATATCAGAGACTTGAGCATCTGTGGATTTTGGTATCCATGGGGGTTCGTGGAGCCAATTCCTCATAGATACTGAGGGACAATTGTATTTACTAAATAGGCTGTTGTGAAGATTAAATAAGAAAAAACATGCCTTGAATAGCATCATCTGGCTCCATAAATGTTAGTAGTTATTATTAGAGTTATTGGGGAAGCTGTCACAGAAGAGTAATTTATAGTGAAGATGGGTAGCTAGTTTAGTTCACTTTCCTCCCTCACCCCCACACCCCTTTCTCCCTCAAAACTCTCAAGCACAGGCAGTCTTTGTTTTTCACCACAACCTGTTCCTGGGGGATGTTATAAAGCCATTTCTTGTAAAGTATCCTGTCTCTTCCCATAGGAACCAATCATGATTAAAAGTTGTGTTCCAAATTAAAGACTAAACCATAGATGAAACCATTATTATGTCACAAAAGTAATGTTTAGTAAATCTTGGTAATCATTTCAAATAGTAAGATTATTCTTTAAGTATTAATGTGGGACTTTCATAAAATTTAATCCTCATTCCACAATACAACTTTATTTTTATATGGCACAATACAACTTTTTATCATCAATTTAATTAGCAGTTTTCTTTGCTTTCTAACAATTTAGAAAGACCTTTGTAAGATGATTTGCTTGGTCAAAACCTATTTTTAAAGCTAGCTAAGTGGAGGGATTTTGGTTCATTTATATTTTCTTCCTTGATATTGTGTTTCATTCACCAAAAGGACTCACAAGACTCAATAGTAGGTTATATACTCACTGCTAAGATTTATTATATCAAAATATACATAGCAAAAGCAGTAGGAAAAAGATATGCATTAATTGGGTCCAGAGAGGTTCAACACAGGCTTTAAATGTCCTTCCTTGACTGAGGCCACACAAGAGTACTCTCTCTAGCACTTAACTACAGGGACAGGTGTTGCATGTCTTTCCCTGCAGAAGCCTGTTTAAGTCTCAGAGTCCAAGGCTTTTATGGGGAGCTCATCACATAGGTATATGTTGCTATGCAACCAGCCATGGCAATCAAAACTCAGAACCCTAACAATGACACCAGGTGCACATCATTCATCTTGATGTGCACCTGGTGTCATTGGGTTGGGTTGCTTCGTGGACAACAACCCAACAAACAGTGTGGCACGATCCATTGCTCCACGTATATATAACAAAATCATGAATCACTAGCACAAAGAACACTCTAAGGGCCACATTCCCAGAGGTCGGCCAAGGGTTAATCATGGATCCCTTGGAGACACGCAAGGTGTAAGCAACCCAACCTATTATGTTAACTCTTTCCTCACAGTCAGTATTTTCTAAAATGTCTACAGTTAACTTGTTTTACTTTTATAATTAGAAAAGAAATTATTAATATAAAGCACCCAAAGTTAATGATTCTCTCACTTAGTTATTTAATAATGCTGGTGTGTAATCTCAGTACATTTCCCTGTAGTCAGCAGAGCTGCTGAGGGAAATAGTCACCCTAGACATTTCACAAATGACATCAGTCTTTGGAAAAACCATGAAAATAGAGCATGTGAGACCTAGGAGGAACCACAGTGATGGCGTTTGGATGTATTGTCCTCCCAGAACTCATGTGGAAATCTGATCCCCAGTGTGGCAGTGTTGGAAGCTGTTTGAGTCATGGGGGTGGATCCCTCATGAACGGATCAGTGCTGTCCCTAGGTGGGGGGAGTAATGAGTGAGTTCTCTCTCTATTAGTTCCCGTGAGAGCTGGTTGTTTAAAAGACCCTGGAAACCTCCCGTCTTGCATCCTCTGGCCATGTGATCTGCTTGTACCTGCTGGCTGCCTGCTGCTTTCCACCAGGAGTAGAAGCAGCCTGAGGCCTACGCCAGATGCAGCTGTCCCAGAATCATAAGCCAAATAAACCTCTGTTCTTTATAAATTACTCAGTCTTAGGTATTCTGTTATAGCAACACAAAATGGTCTAACACACACAGCAACATGTAGTTCAACTTTCCCACCTTCAAGATGAGGAAATGGGAATACTGAATAGTGAAAGAACTCACACAAGGCTCTAAACCTTAGGTTTTTCAATTAAAAACCTCTCTTGGAATTGCTGAAATGTCTGTTCATTGTTTCTGAATGTTTTTACCATGGGCAGAAAAAGGAGCCTTGAGTGATGGGGTTACCTGAACCAAGTGTGCATAGCCTGATCTCCTTTATTCTAGGTGGAGATTTCCCTTTCTTCCCCTTCTCCAGCAGCCTGATGGAAGCACCAGGACTGCAGCTAGAGCACTGCCCATGCTATTGGAATCTAGCAAGAGGGTAGGTTCATCTTCACTACATTTTTCCTTCTCTCACCTTCATTTACTCTCTTGTAAGTTGGAGGGAGGAATCTATCTCTCTGCTGGACTGCAAATTCCATTAAAGGTTCCTGGAACCAGGGTATGAACGTGGGTAGTGAAGCCAAATGGTCCAGGGTGTGAATTCTGGCTTCGCACTTCATTGGCTAGTGTGATTTGTGTGAGTTACTTGGGTAAGTTACTTAATGGAAATAAAAGTTACCTCCCTCATAAGGTTACCAAGAGGATGAAAGGAAATATTAACTCTCACCTAACATAGGTCTCGGCATATGTTCAATAAATATTGGCTATTATTTTAAAAATAGGTGTTCCATTTATTTTGGAAAACTCTATTGTCTGATTTTTATTTTATTTTATTTTTTTTTCCCTTTTTGTCTTTTTCCGTGTCCGGCAACGGATTGCAACCCTCAATGTCACCCCCGTACCGGGCCGGGACCGGCAACGGGATCGCAACCCTTGGTGTCGCCCCCACGCCTTGCTCAGCCAGTGAGCGGGAACCGGTCTGTATGTGGGATCCGAACCCTCGGCGGGAGCGCCGCCGCACTTCCCAAGCGGCGCACTGTAGCAGTGCGCCACCAGGACGGCCCTATTGTCTGATTTTTAAAAGTTTTAATGAATTAATTGACATACAACATAAACTGAACATGTTTAAAGTATACAATACTATATATTTTGACATGTACATACCTGTGAAATCATCTCCATAATTGAATTAATGAACATATTCATCACCCCCAGAAGTTTTGATACCCTTTTTATTTTTTTTTAAAAGATGACCAGTAAGGGGATCTTAACCCTTGACTTGGTGTTGTCAGCACCACGCTCAGCCAGTGAGCGAACCGGCCATCCCTATATGGGATCTGAACCCCGGGCCTTGGTGTTATCAGCACCGCACTCTCCCGAGTGAGCCACGGGCCGGCCCTTGATACTCTTTTTAAATCCTTTTCCTTGTCCTCAGTCAACTGCGATCTACTATCTGTTTGTACAGGTTAGCCTGCATTTTCTAAAATTTTATATAAATGGAATCATATAGTATGTACTCTTTTTTTGGCTTCTTTCATTCAATATTATTGTGATATTCACCCATATTGTTGAGTTTATCAATTACTAAATAGTTTTCCATTGTATGAATATATTACGAGTTTTTAATCCATTTACCTATTGATGGACATTTGGGATGTTTTCAGTTTTGGAACATTGGAAGTAAAACTTCTATGAACATTTGCGTACAAGTCTTTGCATGGACATACACTTCTATTTTTCCTGGGAGTAGAACAGGTGGGTCATAAGGCAGGAATATGTTTTTTAAGAAACTGCTAAATTCTTTTCTAAGTGGTTGTACCATTTTACATTCCTACCAGTAGTGTCTGAGAATCCAGTTGTTCTACATCCTCACCAACGGTTGGTATATAGTCTGTTATTAATTTTAGACATTCTAATAAGTGTGTAGTGATATCTCTTTGTGATTTTAATTTGAATTTCCCTCATGATGCTCGTGATGTTGAGCACTTTTAATGTGCTTATTTGCCATCCATATATCTTTTTGACTAAATGTCTGCTCAAATCATCCGTCCATTTTTTAACTGGGATTTTTTTTTTTTTTAAAGGTGACCGGTAAGGGGATCTTAACCCTTGACTTGGTGTTGTCAGCACCACATTCTCCCAAGTGAGCCACGGTCTGGTCCAACTCGGATTTTTTTTGTTGTTGAGTTTTGAGACTTCTTTATATATTCTATACAAGTCCTTTATCAGTGATTTGCAAATATTTCTCCCAGTCTGTAACTTGTCTATTTTCTTAACAGTGTCTTTTAAAGAAAAAAGAAATTCTTCATTGCAATAAAGTGCAGTTTATCAATTTTTTTTCTTTTATGGATTGTGCTTTTGGTACTCTAATCTAAGGTCACAAAGATTTTTTTCCTATGTTTTCTTCTAGAAGTTTTATAGTTTTAGGTTTTACATTTATGTCTATGTTAGTGAGAAAAAATACAAACAGCCAAAGTGCATTTTTCCTCTATTCTTACTCTGTAACAATCAACACAGAAGACAGACTTCTGTGACCAAATGTGTGGGGATCTGTCCCCTCCAGCAAGCAAGCCAGCGATTCCACAGCAAACACCAGCTGGGTGCCCTCTGATTTAATTTGACACTATCTACCTGGAGATAGCATCGGATCCCACAGGTTGGGAGGCTCAGTCCTCAAGACTGCCCCCCGTGCCAATCGCAAGCTACAGGTTGTTTGACCTGTGCTCCTGATCGACTGGTTATAAATTGGGGTTCCCACAACATTCTCCTTGGGTTTGATTAATTTTCTGAGCAGCTCTCAGAGCTCAGGGAAACACTTAATGTTTACCCATTTATTATAAAGGATGTTACAAAGGATACAGATGGAGAGATGCACAGGGAGAGATACGAGGGAAGCGGAGCAGAGCTTCCATGCTGTCTCTGGGTGTACTGCCCTCTAGGAACCTCCACATGTTCAGCTATCAGGAACCCCCCAGCCCTGTCCTTTTGGGTTTTTATGGAGGCTTCATTACGTAATGTCGACCTAAGGAGAAACTGAGGCCAAATACATATCGCAAGGATTTATTGAGCCAATATGACTATTGCAACCAGGGAAATGCATAGATCAGGTCACCCTGAGAAATGCATTTCAAAGAGGGCCAGCAGAACTTAGCATTTTATCACAAGGAGGGGGAGAAATCAAAGGAGAGAGGTAGGACAGCCCTCCTAATCACTGCATCAGTTTTTCTACTGGTTGCACATGACCTATAGATTTGGGATTGATCCTGCATGCAAGGATCTAGGGTAAGGTTTATAAGAAGCATCTCAGGTTATTTTATGGCTTTCTGGTGCCATTATGGCTGCTTCTAAGTAAAATAGATGGTACTATCTTATGATAACATTTTTTCAGGAAAGGTGCACATGACTGCTGGCTTATTCCAAATCTCTCAAGGAACTGTAATTTAGATGGCCTGGTCAGAGAAGATTGTTTTGTTATCAGTAGGCATGAGTGACTAAATCCCTGGCCATTGGCAATCAACTTAACCTTCAGTTTCTCTTCCATCCCTGGAGGTTGATGGAGTGGGACTGAAAGTCTTGCCTTGTTTTTTCCTGTGATCAGACCCCATTCTGAAGCTACTTTGGTGCTGCCAGCCATTAGTCAACTTATTAGCATACAAAAAAGACAGCACTTTGGAGATTCTAAGAATTTTAGGAGTTGTATGCCAGGAGATGGGGACAAAAACTAAATATGTATTTGTCAATATCACAGTCTATAATCCATTTTTAGTTAATTTTTGTATATGGTATAAGGAATGGATCAAAGTTTGTTTATTTGTTTTTGATTATAGGTAGTCACTCTTTTAGCACTGTTAAAAAGACTATCCTGAGGCTGGTCAGTTAGCTCAGTTGGTCTGAGCAAAAAAAAAAAAAAACTATCCTTTCTGCACAAAGTCACTTTTACACCTCTTTTGAAAATCAATTTACCATATATGTGTGGGTCTATTTCCACACTACTGTTCCCAATGATTTATTTGTCTATCTCCATGCCAATACTATATTGTCTTGATAACTGTAAACTTGTAATATAAGTTTTGAAATCAAGACGTGTATCTCAGGGCCGGCCTGGTGGTGCACTGCTACAGTGCGCCGCTTGGGAGTGTGGCTGCGCTCCCGCCGAGGGTTCGGATCTCACATACAGACCGGTTCCCGCTCACTGGCTGAGCGAGGTGCGGGAGCAACACCGAGGGTTGTGATCCCATTGCCGGTCCCGGTCCGGTACGGGCGTGACACTGAGGGTTGCGATCCGTTGCCGGTCACGAAAAAAAAAGACAAAAGGAGAAAAAAAAAAAAAAA
>NW_007755609.1:6904-7443 GCF_000696425.1 Galeopterus variegatus | reverse complement strand
CAGGATCAGCCTGTGTTCCTCATTCCAGCCCTTTCCTGGGCTGGCCGAGCACTAGTTAGTATATCTCTCTGCCTCGTTGCTCTCTCTGCTGCTTACGGAGCTCTGGAAGCTACTTCAAAAGTATTTAAACTTCCACATTTTTTATCCACACCAAAAGCTTTTTTGGTAAGCAAAAAGCAGGTTTTTAAATTAAACATGTTCTGAGTGCCTACTGTGTACAGTTCATTCACCTTCAGTGTGCTCTCAATGAAAAGAAAGATCCTGGCCAGCTCGCTTGCAAACATTTTCATAATAGCATTTGAACATTTATACAATCCTTCTCTCTGTCCATTACATCCTTCCTCCCACATAGAAAAGGCTCTTGGGGAGATTTTTTTTTAATTAACCACTTTTACCAGCCTAACAACTAAAAAATAAACCTGGATGGGGTTTGGGCTTTACCAAAGCAAATATCTGTTTCCAGAAATCTCTTTGCTTTTATTTGCCTTGCAGCCCCAAGACTCCCTGAATTTGGAAAGAAACTGAGACTGGCCTGTACA
>NW_007755609.1:0-2210 GCF_000696425.1 Galeopterus variegatus | reverse complement strand
AAATCGCCTGAAGCCCAGATCTTAAATACAGGAAGTGGATGATCTTCAGGTCTTGGTGCACCTTTCTAGGGTTCTACCCCCCCAATTCTTTTTACTTCAGTTGTGGCTGGTCTTTTTGTCAAGGAGGCCTTGTCCAAGGAAATGACACAGAGCAGCTAATCCCAGCCTGTCATTTCCTTTCAGCCATCCACATATGCAGCTATTTACTGTATCCCCCAATACAATGGTGCCTCGAAGCTTCGTTGAACCCTTCTTTTCTTTTCTTTTTAAGAAACAATCACTAAGTTTTCCAGTAAATCTGTAATTTAAAAAATTGGGCTGGCCTGTGGCTCACTTGGGAGAGCACGGTGCTGACAACACCAAGTCAAGGATTTAGATCCCCTTACCGGTCATCTTTAAAAAAAAAAAAAAAAAAATTGAACAGAAGTTTGGGGTTTACAAATAAACGTGAAAGGTTTTTTTTTTTTTTTTTCCCCTTAGCACTTTAAAATTTCATGTGAATTTAGCACGTAAAACAGAAACTGAAATATTTGATTGTGAGAGTTGATGAAATCACTTTCTGTTGGACCCAGACAGAACAGAGCTGGGAAAGGCACAAAGGAGGGAGGCTCATGCTTGCTTGTCTGTGTCCAAAGATCTTCTGAAAACCCACCAGAAGTCCTTTCGCATCTTTCACGTCCTTCGCGCATCTGCTGCTTTGCACGTATGCACATACTTCTGTGACAAACTTTATCATTAGACAGGCTTTAGAACTGCATTGATTCAGATAAGATGCTCTGAGAAGAATCTTGTCCAGTGACGACATCTCAACAAAAGAACTGATGACAAATCTTACTTTGAGCCTCCGAAACCAGTGAATTCTGTTTCCAAGCAGCTTATGTGAACCTCTCCCTTTTTGCATTCTCTTATGCTCCCCTCACTGAATGCCCGTGTGGCTTGCTATTGTGTGCATTCCAGATTATAATCCTGTTTTCTATTCCTACATAAACTCAACATATTTGGCGATATTTGTCTCTAATGTGTTTTTTCTAGGGCAACATGATCTTACTGTAGGGTAACTGACCATCCCAGTTTGCCTGGGGTTGTACCAGTTTGGTGGCAGTTTCAGTGGCACTGAAAGTTCCACGTCCCAGGGAAACCCTTTAGTCCCAGGCAAACCAGGATTATTGGTTATTGTTCATTAGATAAGTTATATGTATACCAAGTTATTGATATCCATGATGCTGGTGGTATTGTCTACAGAGTGAACAATAGTTTCAACAAATCATACTGTTACCCACTTTGTGGTTTAATTTCTGTCAAGTGTGACAACAGGCTATTGTGGTCATTCTAGGAAATGTTTTCAGCCCTCTACATTTCTTACAAGAGTATGTGATCTGAAGAATGTTTGTGAATTGCCAAAAACTCCATATGTTGATGCATACAGAAAATAGCAATGTGACAAGCTTGCAAAGGCTTCATCTTTCACTGCCCTTTTGTTTCTGGCTACTGTTAGATCCAAATTGAGCCAAAGCCTGGACAACTGCAAACTTTATGTCTTTCGGATGTGACTTTTTTTTTTCCAAAAATTTTTGGCATTGTGATCTCTGCTAAAACTAACATTTCTCTATAGTTCTTCATAGCTGCTTCTCTGCACTAATGCAATAAAGCGAATGAGAGGCCTGAGGGAGAACGTTCTATTTGGTAGTGGTGTTAACTGTAGAACACCTGCCATTCTTCTGCCTATCAGCAGGCAATAACCTATTCCTGGAAAGTTCTCCCTTTCTCTCCCTCTTCCTCTCTCTCTAGCAGACTTTGCTAGCAATCTGTCCTCAAGCTGACCTTGCTGACCTTACCTTGGTGCTCGTTTGCATATTCTGACAAAATACAATATGGTGACTGCCTCTTCAGTTCATTCTAGGATTGAAGACTGTAAGCCACATAATTATCAACATTTTGATGTACAAGTCATATTTTGTTGATATGAAAGTTTACTACTGTTCCCACACAGGACACAGAAAACATTTCATAGCAGCTGGGAAAAAAGATTTTATGATTTAAGAAAAAAATTAAAATATACCAACATTTCCTCTTCAGTTCACGCTGATAACCACTCACACCCAGGACACCCCGGATCGTTAATGCTCATTACCTGAGTATCTGGGAAAATAGAAGCTCATTGTTTCTGGCAAATGTCACCCATATCCTGTAATGTATGGCAGTTTCACATC
>NW_007755608.1:6030-7444 GCF_000696425.1 Galeopterus variegatus | reverse complement strand
TTTGAGAAGACACATGACATGATCTGATGTAGGAGTTTAAAAGATTATACAAGGGCTGGCTGGTTACCTCATTTGCTTAGAGCACAATGTTATAACGCCAAGGCCAAGGGTTCAGATTCTCATACTAGCCAGCAGGCAAAACTGAACAAAACAAAATAAAAAGATTGTTCTGTCTAATGGGATGAGAATGAATTGCAGAAAGTCAGCTGCCTGGAACTGATTGCATCAATCCAGGTGAATATGCGTAGCCCAGACCAGAGTAGAAACAGTAGAGAAAGAATTTAGAAGTGGTCAGTTTGTGCTATTTTCAAGATAAAACCAACAGAATAGTTTATCAGGTAGGATATGGATGTGAAAAGAGAGAGGAACCAGGATGACTCCAGAGTTTAGGGCCTGAAGCTCTGGAAAAAGGGAATTGTATCCACTGAGACAGGGAGGGCTGTGAGTGAAGCCAATTTGGAAAGAAAGGGGACATCAGAAGTTCAGGGTTTAAAACATCAAAATTGAGACATTCTTTTTGGTGGGGTGTGTGCAGGGGGGCAACTGGCCAGTATGGGGATCTAAACCTGTGACCTTGGTGTTATAAGGCTGTGCTCTAACCAACTGAGCTAACCAGCCAGCTGGATAAAATTGAGATATTCTAAATGGACAAATATCGTATTTGTCACTGGAGTACTCATATTCATATGGACAGAAGGTAGGATAGTGGTTACCAAGGGCTGAGGGAGGTGGGAATGATGGGGTAATTCTTTAATGGGTGCAAAGCTTCAGTTTGGGATGATGAAAAAGTTCTGGAGATGGATGGTGGTGACGGTTGCACACAATATGAATGTGCTTACTCTCAATGACT
The DNA here is from genome assembly GCF_000696425.1 of Galeopterus variegatus. Taxonomy (NCBI): domain Eukaryota; kingdom Metazoa; phylum Chordata; class Mammalia; order Dermoptera; family Cynocephalidae; genus Galeopterus; species Galeopterus variegatus. The sequence continues at coordinate 6,594 of NW_007755608.1, read as the reverse complement.
GTACATGTAAAAATTGTTAAAGTGGTAAATTTTATGCTTGTTTACCACAATGAAACAATCTGAGATGTTTGTTTTACATCCCAGTGGACTCTGAAATTTGAGAGTGTGGTCTCCACTAAAGATGAGAAGTGGGAAGAGGGGGGCATAGACATATAGGCAGTATTTGAAGCTGGTTGAGATCAACAAAAGACTGAGTGAATATGGTGAAGAACCAAAAACAGAGCTGTTCAGAAAGAAGAGGAGTAAACTGTAAAGAAGACTGAGTAGGAGAAACCAGTGAGGTTGCAGAAAACTAGGAGACCTTGCATTCTTTATCACTCAAAGATGGGGGTGAATAGAGAAGCAGTTCTCCTCAAGAGGAAGAGATATCACCCCTTATGAGGCGTATGTCCTCTCCAGATAGACCCAGAGATGTGAACTGCAAAAACAGAGATTGTCTGGGCCGACCCCGTGGTGCACTCGGGAGAGTGTGCGGCTAGGAGCGCAGCGACGCTCCCAGCACAGGTTCGGATCCTATATAGGAATGGCCGGTGCGCTCACTGGCTGAGCACGGTGCAGGCGACA
>NW_007755608.1:0-556 GCF_000696425.1 Galeopterus variegatus | reverse complement strand
TTTGGTGAAATTTTTACTTTGACTATACAGACAAATGTATTTAATATTCTATGTCATGTATCGCCACTCGATTTAATCATGATTTTAGTTTGCCAGTTGCTTTCTTTGTATTTTACTTGGTAGCTTCAAGCCTCAAGTTTCATTTGTTATTTGACACATATTTATTGAGCACCTACTGCACATGATGATGAGAAGCAGCGAGTTGGTTCTGTCCTAAACACTCCTGCCTGGCAGCTTTGCCAACAGTCTCAGAAGCAGCTTCTCTGGCCCCCTCATGGCTGGCCGGCCTAGTCGGCCCTGCCTACCACCCAAAAGCAGCTGGATGGGTCACTTCACTCCAGGCCTGCCTAGTGGCCCCCACCCACCAGACAGAGGGCCTATTGGCCCCCACCCACCAGACAGAGTGAGCTGGACAGGTCACTTTACTGCAGCCCTGCCTACTTGCCCCACCAACCACCCAGAAGTATCTGGATGAGCCACTTCACTGCGGCCCCACCTAGTGGCCTTAACCACTTCCTGAGAAACAGCTCAGCAGCTACACTCTTGGAAGTCAAGC
>NW_007755607.1:6689-7445 GCF_000696425.1 Galeopterus variegatus | reverse complement strand
CCTTAAATTCTGCCAAATTTTGTGTAATGCACTTAAAGCTCTATTTTGGGTCATCTTTTTTGATAACTCAACGCTTTTGTCAATATAAAATCTCTCTATTTCTTTGCTTTAAAGTCTGCCTTAATATATCCTCACTCTTTCTTATTCTTGGTGTTTGCATGTTTTATCATATGATACCCTTTTATTTTCAACTTTGTAGTGTCCTTGAAATGTTTCTTCCAAACATCATAGAGTTGGACCTTCCTTTTTAATTTCCAGTTTGACAATCTCTTCCTTGGAAGGATTGTGGTGGTTAGTCCACTTATGGAATACTTTGGTGCCCCTAAATTTACTGTACTTATTTAAAAATCCAACTAAGTAGACTGAGAGAAATGAATTTACTTAGGGGAAAAGAGGGTCTTCTAAAGATAGGCTAGCCACTGTGGCAGCATAAACAGAGAGGCAACAAGCACAGTTTTCCATTTTCAGGCAGAGGCAGAAGGGACAGCTTTAGCTCAAGATGTCCATGTGTTCACAAATAATGTCTACTTCTGTACAAACCCACAGCAGTAGCTGCTGAGGAAAGCTAGCCATTCAAATGGCTTATGCATAAATGGTGACAATGATTTTTGTAGTCCCCATAGCAAAAGCTGAGTAGGGCTGGGAGACAAAGAGGTATGATTTTGTCACCCAAGAGCTTGGTTATAATAACTCTTTTAAAAGTGAACATATTTAAACAGAATAATAGGGCTCTCAGTTTTTGTATTCCCAACAACT
>NW_007755607.1:4107-4875 GCF_000696425.1 Galeopterus variegatus | reverse complement strand
ACAATTTGAAAAATTTTATTAAAATAGTTGCTTAAAGCAAAAAAAAATGTATTATAGTTTTATAATAACATCTAACTATTGCTTTTCTGTGAGATTGATAGTCTCAAAATGTGGAAGAAAAAAAGACAATGATGTGTATGTGTCTCAGAATAATAATTAAGATGTACTTATGAAGAATTACATACTGTTGCACATAAATTATGCACTTCCATTCTTAAAAATCAATTATTTTTTATTATCTCAATTGTGCTAAATTTCAAGTTGGGTTAATGAGACAGTGTCTTCTGAATTTTTAATTTCTTTCTTGGGAAGTTACTAAGAAACCATAATTAAGTTCAAATATTTCACCAGTTCTTGATTTGAACACTATTATTCTCAGAAACCTAAAAGTAAGAAAGAAGCACCCTGCATTTGTCATAATAGGGCTAGAAGATGCTGCAATAACCACCACAAAAATCTCTTGGGTTTAACACAACAAAAATTCAGTTCTCCCTCACATTACAGACTCCACATGGGTCAGTAGGAGCAGCGCTCAGGCTGATCAAGGCTCTGCTACCTCACAACTGCACTATCTGTTACCCATGGTCTTTTTCTTTGCTGCCACTGAGGACAGCCCTGGAAAATCACCCTTGGAAATTTTACTGCCTCAGGCAAAAATTGATGTGTGTCACTTCTCATATTTCATTGACATGGGTATGATTAACTGTAAGGGTGCCAGGAAATGTGTGTTTGGGTGATTAAAAAATTTTGCAAGCACTGGTGACACTG
>NW_007755607.1:2045-3112 GCF_000696425.1 Galeopterus variegatus | reverse complement strand
AAAATTAATAAAATTGAAAAATAAATTATTTTATTTCTAAGAAAAGACATACCAATTTGTTTAAATTTTTAGTGTGGGGTGGCTGCCACTTGATAAAGCATGTTCCTCATGATTTCTTCTTTCTTCTTTTCTCCATGATGATATTGTGGATTGCACAGAATGTAGAGCTGAATTTGAAATAGAGACAGCTTGAAATTAAAATAAAATTTGCATTAGTCTGTGTAGAGAGTTGAGTATAGCAAAGGACTAATTACATTTAAATAATGGGCAAAGGGCAAAGAACGGTACATAAAAGACAGGTTTTTGGTTCATGTGTATTACTTTCCTATAGCTGCTATAGCAAATGATCACATACTTCATGACTTAAGACAAAAGAAATTTATTATCTCACACTTCTGAAGGCCAAAGCTAAAGTCAGTATCACTGAGACAAAATCAGGGCGCTGGCAGGGCTGTGCTTCCTCTGGAGGCTCTAGGGGAGAATCCTTCCTTGTCTCATCCAGCCTCTGGTGGCTGCAGACATTCCTTGACTTGTGGCCACATGACTCCAATATTCAAGTCCAGCACCTTCACATCTCCCCTTAGTGTGTGTTTACATCGCTTTCTCCTCTGTGCACGTATCAGATCTCCCCATGCCTTGCTCTTATGATGATACTTATGATGGCATTTAGGGGCCACCCAGATAATCCAGCATAATCTCCCCATCTCAACATCTGTAGAATATGATTATTCTACATCACATGCCATTAGATCTTTAATTTAATCACATCTGAAATGACACTTTTCCATGTAAGGTAACATTTACAGGCTCCAAGGATTAGGAGTTGCTGTTCTTGAGGGCTGTTATTCAGCTTACAATGCCATGTAGAAGGTTTCTTTTATTTCTACCCTAAAGAAACCTAAAGAAAACTGTGCAAACAGAGGGTATGCAACAAGAGAATGTCTTTAAATAGAAGAATCTAGGAAGGATACTGGCAAAGCTGGCTTTATGCCCAGGAAACTCTATCGCTTTCTTTGCAGTATCATTTAAGGGGCATTGGAAAGCATACCTGACTAAAAGTATTAGCT
>NW_007755607.1:0-422 GCF_000696425.1 Galeopterus variegatus | reverse complement strand
CTCTTACCATACGCTCCAGCAATGATGATCCTGGGTATTTAGCCAAAGTAGTTGAAAACTTATATCCACACATAAAACCTGTGCAGAGATGTTTATAGCAGCTTTATTCATAACTGCCAGAACTTGGAAGCAACCAAGATGTCCTTCAGTCAGTGAATGGATAAATAGACTGTGATACATCCAGACAATGGACTATTATTNTTCAGGCTTTCCAACATCAAACCTTGATCCTTTCCCGTCACTCACTACCTTTCTGTGTTGGGCAAGCAAGCCAGCTTTTGGGTAAACATGTCTTACTACACGCAATTGGACTGTAGCAGAAGAGCACGCCTTCTGTGTCTCTGTCATTCCTGATTCTAATAACAGCACATCGTTCCTCCTGTGACCACTTCCCAAACGGATGACACTCGGCCTTTTAACTC
>NW_007755606.1:4346-7445 GCF_000696425.1 Galeopterus variegatus | reverse complement strand
GGAGACTGCCTTAACTGCTGTTTACAAAGGACTTGGAGGTTCTCAGGTACAAGGTACCCCTGAAGAGTCAGGTTGATTAGTGTTAATTCAAAACCACTTTCTCTATTATTGCAGCAGCTGAGAAGTCACATGCACAAACTGAGCACGTATATTTCAGTATAAAGGAAAATGCCATTTTAGTAGCAGCTATTCCTGGACCTTGGCTGAGCCTTCCTATTGCAAGTACTATTGGTGCATAAAATCACTGAATCCTCTGGGCTCTCCCACCTTATTACTTAGCTTTGGTTTAAAGCTAAGGATCAAACTGACTTCCTGACATTCAAGCTGCCAAGTGTCCTTGGTTGGCAAGAATTCCCCTCCCTATAATATCAATAATTAACAGCAGCTACTAATCCTAAGACAACTCAACACAAAAAAAGATTTGACCTGGTTTTCTATTTTCCGTGCACACATTTGGCAAGAATTGTTGGTCAGATCCAAAATGGTGTGCCACTGAGGCAACTATTATTTGTTCATTCAACATATATTAATTGAGGTCCTACTCTGTGTAAGGTGTGGTGCTATTTGGTCTGTGTGTGGGGGGGAAGACTATTAACATGATCGATACCCTAAAGAATTTGAACTCTAATGATAACTATCACCAGGTATTTAGCACTTCCTATGTGCAGGCACTGTGCTAAGCATTTCGCAGACATTAAACCTTTCGCGATAGTAACTAATCCTGTGACAAACCTTGGAGGTTGATGTTGGTAACTTTCAACCAAGAGGAAACTGAAATTCAAAGGATGAGAGTTCCTGCCCCAAATTGCAAAGCTGGTTAAAAGCCAGGGCATGAACCCAACTTCTCCAAGGATAGTCCGCGTGTTCTTTTGCTGCTACAGGTTGAACCTTTTGGGCAGTCATTTGGAATTTTGATCATCACACAATTGTAAACCTCTAATCCAAAGAGAATGCTTGTATGAATAAATCTAAAGAAAGCACACATCGCTGATGTTAATATTGAGAGGTAGGGGTGGCCTACCAGGCAGAAATATTACATAAACAGAACTGTGATGTGAACAAAATCACTCAAGGAATAGTGTCACAATGCCACGCTCCACATTTGGACAGGTCTATACAGCTGTCACTGGGAGTTTCACTTGGACATCCACTTATGTCTGTCTATGCAGCTTCAGTTCAGTTGAAAGAGACTTTGGAATGCCTGGAAGGGTTCTTCTTTGCCTTGATGGCTTGTTGAAAGTAGAAGCTTAGCCCTGTAGGTCTCCTTGACTTTCTAGGAGGCCTTCCCATGTCAGGACAACAGGCTCCATTTGGGTGCAGATCAAGTCACGGTTATTTTGGAAACTTCCTTGTGGTTTGGTTCCACAGGGTAGTGTAAGTACCAGTGTAATTTGGAAAAGCAGCTCTTTCCCCCCCCCCATATCACATGTATTTTCAGGTTTCAGAGATCCATACATTAAATTTGGGACATTCCAGGGAATACCCGTATGGCCTCTGTGCAAGATACACAGCAATTAGTGAAGCCATCTGTGTTTTCCAGATACCCCTGCATATCCGAAAGCAATACCCTCTTCAAAGCTCCATGTACCTTTCCTTCAGGATTCTTAGCACAGTGAAAGCCCACGTTTGCGAGATTATCTACTGTGCCTCCACCAGGAGCTGTGAGTTTCATGAGGATGTACATGGTGTGTTCTCTGTTCACTTCTGTTTCCCCAGAGCCTGGCACAGTGCCTGCCACAGATAATATTATCAAGTCCGTTAACTAATATCTCTGAAAACAACTACATGAAAGAAACCCGGAGACTTGTTTAACTATTCTCACGCTTTGCAAACCTCATTCAACAAATATTTATTGATCATATCCCAAGATCCAGGCACCAAATTAGGCACTAAAGATACAGCAATAAACTAAGCAGGCATGGTCCTTATTTTCTTGGAGCATTCCAGTGGGGGATCCAGATGATAAATGAGTCAAATAAAATGAATAAGATAATTTCAGATATTTGTAAGTCTTGAGAAATAAAATAAAACTGAGTGCTGCTGATAGGATGGGGGGTGGTCAGGAAAGACCTCTCCAAAGAGGAGACATTGACTGAGACCTGAATCATGATAAGGAGCCGAACTTATGAAGATACAGGCACAGAATTTTCTCATCTCAGTAAGTGTATCAGTCCCTCTGGACAAAACCTTTAGATTCATTCTTGATTCCTTCCTCTCACATTCCATGTCCAGTCCAAAGGCAACCCTGTCACCTATACCTTCAGGTTCATCGGCTTCAAATTGATCGTCTTCTCCCCACCCCCACTGCTACCACATTAGCCCACGCCACTGCCATCTCTCACTTGAACTGTTGTAATAACGTAACAAGTGTCTTGGCCCATGGTCTCTACCCACTGTCTGTTCTCTTTGTCAGTTTACTATCACTGCCCTGCTCAAAATCCTTCAGTGGCTTCTCCTTACATGGAGGGCAGAATCCACAATGCCAGCCAAGGCCTGCAGAGGCTCACATTGTCTGGCCAGCTCTCTAACCCCATTTTCTACCACTTTCCCCCTTTAGCACACTGACTTTCTTGCAATTCCACAGACAAGCCAAATGTGTTCCTGTCCCAGGCTTTTTGCACTTGTGGTACCCTCTTTCTGCAAAGCTCTTCCCCATGTGCTTCTGTGCTTTGCTCCGTCACTTCATTCAACTTCTGCTCATATGTTAACCAGAAGCGTTCCCTGGCCCCCTAACAGCAATCACCATTATTCCCCATGCCTTAACTCTGTTTAATTTTTCTTCAAAGAACTCATCACAGCTCACATACTGTCATATATTTGTATCTGTCTCTCCCATTAGAATGTAAGCTCCATGCAGGTAGGAACTGAGTCAGCTTTGTGTTGTATTCCCATTAGCTGGAATAGTGGTCTTCATCAATATTTCTTGAATGAATAGATGGGTGGATAAATGAATGACCGAATGACAAAATGCAAAGACCTCAAGTCTTGATACTTTGGAAAGACAGAGGCAGGAGTGGGGAGAGTGAAGAGGAGGCCATAGAGGCAGGCAGAGGTCAGACTACACAGGGCCTTGTAAGTAATTATAAGGAGCTCACATTT
>NW_007755606.1:0-368 GCF_000696425.1 Galeopterus variegatus | reverse complement strand
ATATTGAACCATCAAATGAATTAATCTTCCTAGGAGGACCTCATGCCACAATTTGGATTCCGTGGAAATTGTCTCTTAACTCTTTCCTAATGTACTTATAAGCTAGGCTCAAAGTGTCTCTGCTTGGAGTTGCTGTGTAAATCCACTTCCCTGGGGAGCCATCCCTGACCTCCCAGAGCAGAGTGAAGGGTCCCCCTGCATGCTTCTGCAGCTCTTGCTGTTATGGCAGCATGCAGCACTGCTTTGTGGTGGCTGTCTTGCTCCAGCTGGAGTGTAAGTTCCTAAGGCTAGGAATCTTCTCTTGTTACCTCCTCTATTCAGAGAACACAGAGAGGCTGCTAGTCATCTGGTTTCAGCCCACCAAGCTA
>NW_007755605.1:7055-7445 GCF_000696425.1 Galeopterus variegatus | reverse complement strand
CCCTGTTTTTCGATGACCTTAACAGTTTTGATGACAACTGATCAGGTATTTTGTAGAATGTCCCTCAGTTGGGATTGGTCTGATGCTCTTCTCATGAATTAGACTGGGGTTATCTATTTTGGGAGGAAGAGCACAGAGGCAAAGGGTCATTTTTATGACATTTGGTATGTACTGTGAACATGACTTATCACTGTTGATGTCGCCCTTGATTACCCGACTGAGGCAGTGTTTGTCAGGTTTCTAAAGTCCTCCCCACTCCATACTGTACTCTTTGGAAGGAGGTCACTAGGCACAGTCTACACATAAGCAGTAGGGAGTTATTCCACCTCCTCAAGAGGTGAGAGTTTCAAGCAGAAGATTCACATGGTCAGGTTTTCTTCTTAAAACCAA
>NW_007755605.1:4551-5009 GCF_000696425.1 Galeopterus variegatus | reverse complement strand
GGAGCCAACACGCCAAGCTCACTCCTGCTTCCACCATCTCCTGAGGGAGAAGATTCTCCCACTGGTCAAACCCAACTGGAAGCCAGAGGACAAGTCATGCAGGGCAGCCTCCTGGTGGCTCAGGGGGGTGAAGGGTGGGAGGGGACCCAGCATGGAGAGGAGGGATCTAGGTTGATGTCCAGACCCCTGGCTTGGGAACCTGATGGATGGAGTGACCCTTGGACATGGGGGACAGAAGGAGGAGCAGGTTTGCGGGAGGATGAAAAATCCCATTTGGGGTGGGGTAGGACACCTGTTTATCAAACAGCCCCCAAATTGGTAGGTGGGAATACTGATATTGGGTTGGAACTTAAATCCAAAATGGCTTAACTTCCTATGGCAGATCACCAGTACCCTTTGAGGTCTCCCACCCTCCACCTCTACCTGCCCAGGCACACATGCCCTTGCCCGAGTGGAGA
>NW_007755605.1:0-2923 GCF_000696425.1 Galeopterus variegatus | reverse complement strand
TCCCTGCAACTGGCCCTGAGCCCACTCCCACCCTCAATATTGCTTAGTGCTGTTACTCCTCCTTCCTGCCACCTGGTGACCTAGTTGCCCACTAGATCCCATCCCCAGCACCCTACCATCCCTGGAAGGGAAGCCTTCCTCACACCACACTGGGTCAGGGATACCTCGAGCCTGCAGCATCTGGGTGCCCCTCTATGGTAGTAGGGGGGGCATCATCTCTAGCAGTCTGTGGGTTTCCTGAGGGACTCTCCCAGAGTCCCCAGCACCCAGCACAAGTGATAGAGCACATTTCTTCCAGGTAGGACTTTGGGGGTGCGGCTTAGAAGCCCCTCCCACCTGGTTCCTGGGGCACAGCCAGGAAAGCCCCCAGACAGCACTTCCCTCCAGGCTCACCCAGGTCCACTCAGGGCCCAAGGCAAGGCCTCCTTCCTCTCTGGTTCCCCACAGCAGAGTGGGATGGCCCCTCCTTTTCTGGGGGAAAAAGTGAGGACTAAGGAAGATTAAGGTGATAAGAGATTTCACAGAGAGCAGCTGTAAAGCTCTGTTGCGTGGTGGGAATTAATAGGTTAATATCCAGGGCCAGGCTCCAGACTCTGGGTGCTGAGTCCACATCTTTGCTGATAAGAGTTGGCTCAAGTTCAAGAAGTACAACTCCCTCCAGACAGTCAATAGAGAGCAGCTGTAAAGCTCTGTTGCGTGGTGGGAATTAATAGGTTAATATCCAGGGCCAGGTTCCAGACTCTGGGTGCTGAGTCCACATCTTTGCTGATAAGAGTTGGCTCAAGTTCAAGAAGTACAACTCCCTCCAGGCAGTCAACCGGATCATTGATACAGATGACCAATTGTACAGATGGGAAGCTGAGGCTTGAAGAGGTCAAAATGCTTAAGAGTGGCTAAGGTGCAATTTGAATCTAGGTCTGGCCCCAACTGCCTCTTCAGACTCTGAGCTGAGCCATGTTGTCCTCACTTTCATGCCCTCACTGTCTAGTAACTGGACACATAGGGAATGAGACAAACAGAGAAGCTAGAAGAGGGAGAGATCACTGTGGTGAGGGCAGTCAGGGGAGACTTCCTGGAGGAGGTGGGGGAGAGAAGCACATGAGCAGTCTTTTAAAGTCAAACACCATTTACTTCAGTGGAGGGCAAGTGTAGCTGTCACGGGTGAGCAGGACAGCCTGAACAAAGGGGTGGAGGAGGGCTGGACGTGGTGGATCTAGGGTCTTCATACAGGGCCTAGTAGGACAAGATCCTATTAGGACAAGATCCCCAAGTTGGCGGCCACCAGGCTGAAGCATGTGGCCTTGGTTCTCTGGGCCAGGGGAACTCTAGAGAGGGGAAGGCTGGAGACTCTGGGGGAAGCTATGAGCAGGTGGGGGGCTCCATTCTGGGCTGCAAGGATCAGGGACCAGCTCAGATACAGAAAGGCCACGGGGTCAAACTTGGCTCATCAGGGAGTGGGAGCTGCCAAAGGAGATATTCAAGGACCTGTTTCTGCAGAGTTTGCCCTACTGATTAACCCCTGGCCAAGAATCTGCAGAAATCTCAGCTCCATTAGGCAGCCTCCCACTGCATTGGGTGAGAGCAGGCCCAGAAGCCCAGGGGTCTATCATTTCTCACTTGGGTGCCTCACACTGCCCAGGCTCCAGGACAGAGTTACAGTAAAGGAAGACAGTGCTGACCAAGCCCCTAAAAATGCCCATTTGGCAGATGAGAACAGTGAGGCTGGCAGTGGGAAAGGACCTATCCCAGGCTATACAGCTAATGAAGGGAGTGGCAGGCTGAGAACATTGATCTAGGATGGGTCTTTTCATCCTTTTAGGGGAGGGGAGCAAGCATCAGTGAACATGCACCTGTCAGATCTCGTGGGGGCAGGCATTATTGCTCATCTTGACTATGTAAGATGACATCCAAGCTCAGAGACACTAAGTCCCCTGCCCAAGGGCACACAGCTAAAAGGTGAGCAGAAAACTTCTTTGCTGATCTTCAGTTTCCTCATCTGTGCAAGGGAGGATCAGTCTGGGAGAGGCTCCCAGGGAGCAAAGGAGGGGCTTGGGAACCTCTCCACACCTGTCCGCAAGAACTGGCTTCTGGAAACCAGGGTTAGACCTAGAGGTTTAATCATATTCATGCTGATTTTCTGGCAAAAATAATTGAAACGTAGTATAGCAAACTTCTGTCAGGAGGAATAAAGTGTCTGGCATTTTGCGATGTTAGCAGTCATTGAAGAACACTGACTAGATCCATTTTCTCATTATTTCATTAGCACTTGCAAAATGGAAATATTCTGATTCTATTATTCCTTTATCGTTTGTTACCTAGAATATTTCTATAAAGGGAAACTTCCCTTTATCAACTTAGTTTACCTTGAGATATAGTCACTGCAGGTGTTACAGTCTAACCAGGCATGTGACAGGATCAGATTTGCCTTCTCTGAAAGAAAATCTAAAAGGACCAAATAACATAGAATAAACAAAGGACATTATTAAAGAGCTATTCTTCAAAACCACTATACTCTAAAGGTTCACAGGTGAATTCTTCTAAGCCTTTCAGGAATAGGTATCTCCAATGCTATGTAAACTGTTCCAAAGCATAAAGGAAGGAGAGCTTCCAGTTATTTTCATTAATGCAGTTTAATATTGATAGCAAGATGCAAGAAAGCACAGAATAGAAAACAATATACCAATCTCACATAAATATTGGGTGTGCAACTTTCCTAAGTAAAATAATAGTTTTAGGAATATACTTTAGCATCCAGAACACATTAAGAAAATAGCATATTGCTGTAACTAATCTTTGGAGTTTATACCAGAAATACAAGGATGGTTCAATTTTTAAAAATCTACTAATGTAGGCCAATAGAAATAATGTAATATTAATATAAATGTCATCATTAGGCCGGCCCGGTGGCGCACTCAGTAGAGTG
>NW_007755604.1:5937-7445 GCF_000696425.1 Galeopterus variegatus | reverse complement strand
TAGACAGCATTGCTGTGAGGCTGAAAGCCAAAGAACTTTATGGTCATGTTACCCGGGTCCCGGAAAATGTCAGTCCTCAGCTAGTGTTGGCTGGCTTGCATGCTTCAAAAAGCATTATGCCATTAAAATCATTAAATGTGCAGGTTCTGCAGTCAAAAGGCTGCAAAAGAATTTTTAAGAATGTATGATAAGTGTTATACAGGAAAAGAACTATGTGGAAGAGCAGGTTTTCAATGATGTTGAGAATTTTATCTTACAAGGATGTTGTCAAATGAACCTATACAACACAAATGGCATTTTGGCTGACAAAAACGTTGTGACCAGAGGCTCAAAGGAACCTAATCCTGTATTCCCTCTAGGAGCAATAGTTTAATATTAGCTAATTCAGTGTCCTTGGTGACTATAGAACATAATTATTGTGAATAATGAGAACCAATTGTATATATGTGTGTGTGTACGTGTGTGTGTGTGTAAAATAACTACTACCCATGAAAGGTTTTCCCCAGGTAGGAATTTATTATTCCCAGGTCAAAGTCTCCCATTGTACATGTTAGCCATGTGGTATTTTCACAAAGTTGTTTTTTTTTTAACTCCTTTAATTCTTTGCCATTTTCAAATGGGTTCTTAAAATCAGCTAACATGGGAATTATGGCCAATCCTCTTTTTTTTAATTGCTTTAGATATTTTCTGAGGTTCTTGAATGTTTGTTTTTAGTCCTTAGCTTTTTGGATGAAAATGGAAAGTGATTTGCTACTGCCTATATTCCTCTATGAATTATTGTGACTGGAGGAGATACACTCAAGTCTCAAAGGGTGGCTAAAACTATGTTATTTCCTAAATGAGAAATTGAATTTTTTTCACCATCTGCAAAAATCCTATAGGATTCTGGGCCGGCCCGGTGGCGCACTGGATAGTGCGCCGCTTGGGAAGCGTGGCAGCGCTCCCTCCCAAGCGTTCGGACCCCCCATACAGACCGGTTCCCGCTCACTGGCTGAGCGAGGCGCGGGAGCAACACCGAGGGTTGCAATCCCGTTGCCGGTCCCCGGTCCGGTATGGGGGCAACACTGAGGGTTGCAATCCATTGCCGGACACGGAAAAAAGACAAAAAGACAAAAAAAATCCTATAGGATTCTTTGTCAAAGGGACCACTTGAAACTTTTTTTTTTTTTGCAATGAAGTGTATGCTCATTTATAACACAAAATCTGATAAAAAGTAAGCCCCCTCTTATTCACACAGATCCTATTCTCTTCTAAAAATTCTTTTTTAAAAAATCACTTTGGAATATAAATTGAAAATTGAAGAGCAATAAAACGAAAAATAATCTCTACTTTACTCCATAACAGATTTCCCATCTCCAGGCAATTCTTACTGCAGTTTAAAGGGCTGGGCACCAATCTAATTGTTCTACTCGATTGCAAATCACAGGACATGAGAGGAGAAAATGAGTCCATCTCAGCAAATACATTATTAAAAGTTTTTAAATATGCTTGCACAGAGGAAACAGAAA
>NW_007755604.1:2420-5819 GCF_000696425.1 Galeopterus variegatus | reverse complement strand
GAAGTCCTCAACCAGTAAATGACATCTGTCCCCCTCAGCCCAAGTGGCCAACCTCTGAGGTGTGTTCCACACTAGCTCCCAGTGTTTCCCAGTGGGACTGAGCTCCAGATGCCCACAATTAATATTCCACATTTTGTGTACCTCTCTCCACCCATCTCCCTTCCCCACTTCCCAACCAGTGTTTCCTGGGATTACCTGATAAATAAAATACTTGCACTCATATCCTTATGTCAGGGTCTGCTTCTGGTGAAACTCAAATGAAGAAAATAGGATTTCCAGATTCTAGAATTCTTTAAATGAAAAGTTGTGGGATTCTTATATTCATCTCTAATGTCTCATTAGTCACAAATGAAAGAAACAAAAGCCCAGAGACCAGTCAAGGAAGTATCATCACCAAGTGAAACAACTGGCTGGGCACTGCGGTGAGCTCCCTGGCTAAGGTGGCTAGCTACGACTAGTCCAACCAGCTTGATTTCACTTGGCAATGAGGCCCTTGGTTTGCCAGATCCTCTTATAGGAAATCTAATTTTAAATATTGAGAATTAGTTCAAACATTTTTAATGATTCAAAATACAGTACGACAAATTTGGAAAACCATTAAGTCGTGTCTACTAAAGCAGAAAGTGTACATACTCCATAACCAAGCAATCCCAATCCTGAGAACTATACACTTAGAATACCAAAAGACATGGACTAGAGTTTTCACAGAAGCACTATTCATCATATCCCCAAACTGGAAATGACAAATGCTCATACACATGTAGTGGACAGACACATTGTGCATGTCTATGCTATGGCGTACCACGCAGCAAAGAGAATGAGTGAATCCCTGCTATCCACCACGATGTGAATGATGCTCTCAAATGTTATGTTGAACTTGGTTGAAGCCACACCAAGTATATCCCCTGTGTGGATACTTTCATATAAACTACACAAGCAGGCAAAATTAATCTATGCTATTGGGAGTCAGAATTCCAAATCAGCCTCTCCTATTCCAAATCAGCCTCTCCCACTCATCTGCCACATTGCTAGGACCTCATAAGCAGTGATATATGCTTTGGGGTTAAATTGTTTCTGCCTCTTTTAAGGTGGCAGAATAACAGAGATCTATAAGTCATTATTACTTCAGCATGAATTAGGCCCCCAGATTGGCAGAGGGCTCTGCTAGGCTACCGACACAGAAATGGACAAGTCAGAATCACCTTCCTGCTGATTGCAAAATACCTAAACCAATCCCTGAAACCATATGCTGATTTATGTAGGTCTTGATTACTGCCCATCCACCATTAAACCAATTTTAGAGGGTGGGGGCTGTGAGATCATGCCCATTTTCTTATGCCATTCAGAGACTATCTTTGGAACAGAAACTGGGATTGATCCCCCTCAAACCTTAGATTACTACTGTCTTACTTTAGATTACCCCAGAAATCTACCCCAAAAACAAAGCTGCAGATTCAAGTAGCTTATCTTGGAGACAATTTTGGAAAACACCAGTAGAGGAGAGAGGAGTGAGGGAGGGAAGGGAAGGCTGAGGGGTGAGGGAGCTGGGGTGTTTGTACACCCACTCCTGCCAGTCATTAGTTGAGGACAGGCCTTGGAGAACATTATTTCTACGTAATTGCCTGTTTGACAAAGAAACTCTAGAGGTCAAAGAATACTCTCAGAACAGGAGCCGACAGTTGGAAGTCAGGCCAGATATGATGCTGAGCAAAAGAACCAGAAGCTGGAGTACATGCTATGGGTGATGGCGGTGGGGCTCCAGATATGATGCTGAGCAAAAGAACCAGAAGCTGGAGTACATGCTATGGGTGATGGCGGTGGAATTATGCTATGGGTGATGGCGGTGGGGCTCGGGCAGCATCCACGACAATTACCCAGTGAGAACGGCCATCCCTCAAATGAAAATATGGATGCAGTTAAGAAGACAGAGACAAAATGAATTCCGGGTAGGCACCCAACCAGTGCCTACTACACATTCGAACCAGAACTCAGACACCAAACAAAAAAAAACACCACATGTAAAAACAGCATCCCTCTGCTTATCTCTGGGTCCTCCCCAAAGTTGGCCCACCTGTGTGTCTACAGTCATCTTTGGACAGTTAGCTTTCCAATCCCGTGATTAACGCTTAGAAAGAAAGTAATCCTAGAATCTGCCTGACTGTGGGATTCCAACTCAAAATAATCTCCACTGGTGCAGAAATCCAGTCTTCAATATGCCTGACAGGTGTCCCTGCTGTGTGATTCTTCCACCCACAGGGGGCACACTCTCTCACAAGGCAGCCTCTTCCATCATCAGAAAGTCATGCTTGTTGTACATTCTGTAAGATTATCAGATCGGCACCCATGCGATTTCCACCATACTCCCCTCTCTCACTCTCTAGCCCACCTCTCCCTCCAGGGCCAGTGCTGGACTCCATTCCCATTTCTGCAGTGTCGCCTCAGATATATCCACAAGTGCTTAAGAGCAGACACTGTTTTCACAGCATGGTAGGTGATGGGTGGATTCTTCCTTCATTCAATATTTAGTAATTTACAAATGAAGTAAATGAGACATAGAAAGGTTAAGTAACTGGGCCTGGCTCACACACTGACAAGTGAAGGAGTGAGGTTCAAACACAGAAGATCAGACTCCATCGTAATGCTTCATGTGCAGAGTGCCTGTGGGGTGGAGGGGAGTGTGTGTGTGTGCATGCATATATACATGTGCGTGTGTGTATATGCATGTGCACATACATGTGCATGTGTGCCTGCATGTGTACATACATGTGTGTCTGTGTGCACATGTGTGTGTGTGGCTTCTTTCCCCGATCTATTACCACTCCCAAGTACATCTCTCTATTTCCCACACCTATCCCTGACCCTAGTCCATACTGCCTGATGCCATGAGACCAACCTCCAAATCAGCAGCACTGATACTTCCCCCCCCCGCCCTAGTCCATACTGCCTGATGCCATGAGACCAACCTCCAAATCAGCAGCACTGATACTTCCTTCCCCCCCCCCTCAAAATACACTTCTTTGGGGTCTCAGCCTACAGAGCCTTGTGACCTGCCCACCAAAGGGGCAATGGGCTCTCCCAGTGAAGCCATCAAGGCCCATGTGATAAATGGCTGGAAGTCACCTCTAGGTCGTAACGTACACACAGATGACACCTTAATGCAGAGAGGCAGCTAGGGTGGGAATTTCCGTCATTAGAGTAGGCATAGGAAAACGGGGGCTCCTTAGTGGATTCGTGGCAACCAAAATCACATCATATAAATATATCCCACCTACTCAGCCTATGGACAACTTAGCCTCAGGTCCCACCTAGAGGGAGAGTGGTTTTCCATAAGGAACCAAGATTGCCAGCCTGCAATGAAGACCAGCATGCCCTCTGTACCGTGCGGGATACATCAGAGCT
>NW_007755604.1:0-730 GCF_000696425.1 Galeopterus variegatus | reverse complement strand
AACGATTCTTGTAGTGTCTTTCTTGCACAAATGTGTTCTGTTGGTACATGCCTAAGAGTAGAATTATGGGGTCTGAAGATACCCATATATTCAACGTTAGTAGATTACCAGTTTCCAAACTGGTTGGACCATTTTACGCTCCCACCACATAGCACTCATGAGAGTTCCAGTGCTCCATGTCCTCACTGATACTTGGTATTGTTTATGGTGTCTTGGTTTGGTCTTGTCTAATTTTGTGTTCGTTTTTGGCATTTTGGTGGGGTGTAGCTGTACCTCATTCTGGTTTTGATTTGCATTTTCCAAATGAATGAATTTGAACACCTTTTTCACATATTTATCGGTCATTTAAATATCCTCTTTTGCAAAGCTTCTATTAAATTCTTTGCATATTTTTAAAACATTTTGTTGCTGTCTTTTTCCTGTTGATTGAAAGATTTAATATTTTAGGTAAGACTAGAGTTGAACAGTCAGCCACACTTTGATGGACTGTTCTGCCACTCGTCCTAACTTTACGATAACTATAGACGCCTTCTTTGGTTATCAAATTGTCACAAATTTCTCTAAGCAATTTAATTTTATTCAAAAAATGCACCCATATCTTTTTTTTTTTTTGGTGGCTGGCTGGTAAGGGGTCTGAACCCTGGACCTCCTTGGTGTTACCAGCATCATGCTTTCCCAAGTGAGATAACCAGCCAGCCCAAAAAATGCACCTCATAGCATTTTTAGAAGC
>NW_007755603.1:6610-7446 GCF_000696425.1 Galeopterus variegatus | reverse complement strand
AAGATTCAATTTTGTTAAGATGAGATCTCTTACAATTTGATCTTTAGATCCAATGCAATGTCAATCAAAATCCCACCAAGCTTTCTCCTAGATATTGACAAAGTAATACTAAAATTTCTATTAAAATACAAAGGAATTACAATAGCCAATTCCGAGACTCTAAAATTCTGAAATAGAAGAATAAAGTCATAAGCCCCACTATACCCAATTTCAACAATTTCTGTAAAAAGAGAAAAATCATGGTATTGACAAAAGGATAGACACTTAGATCAACCAAAGAAAATAAAGAGCTTGGAAATACTCAAAGACCCATATAAATATATTCTACTGATTTTTAACAATGGTGTAAAGATCACATATCTGAGAAACTATGAGTACTTGCTTGTACTGAGAACCCTGAAAAATTCCCCATATTCAATAACAAAAAAGCCAACAGTACAAGTGATTAAAAAAAAATTGTTCAAAACATTTGGACAGACACTTTGTTCTCCCCCCTCAAAAAAGTTAAATAAGTGCATGAACAGATGATCAACTAAATTAGTTATTAGGAAAATAAAAATTAAAACCACAGTAAGATACCACTGTGTGCATATTAGAATGTTTTAAATTTTTAAAAAACTGACCATATCAAGTGCTTACGAGGATGTGGAACAGCTCTCATGCATTGTTCTTGGAAATGTGAGATGGGACAGTCATTTTGGAAGAGAGTTTTATAGTTCCTTTTAGAGTTAAGCAGATACATCATATGACTGAGCAATCCTAGATTTTTACCCAAGTGAATTCTAAAATTTTGTTAACACAGCTATATTTATGATTACCCAAAACTGGAACCAGCC
>NW_007755603.1:0-2603 GCF_000696425.1 Galeopterus variegatus | reverse complement strand
TGCTCCTTAGCATTTTCTTCTTTCAGATCTAAGAACTCTCTTCAGTATTTCTTGTAATGCAGGTCTAGTGTTCCTGAATTCCCTTAGTTTTTGTTTGTCTGGGGAAAACTTTGTTTCTCCTTCATACATGAAGTTTAGTTTTGCTGGATAGAGAATTCTTGGCTGACAGTCTCTTTCCTTCGGCACGCTGAACAGATCATCCCATTCTCTTCTGGCCCAGAGGGTTTCTGCTGAGAAATCCTCTAAGAGATGCATTGGAACATTACGTATTTCTTTTCTCTTGCTGCTTTCCGTATTTTCTTTGTCTTTGGTTTTTGATAATTTGATTATGATGTGCCTTGGGGTGTTCTTCCTTGGATTGAATTTGATTGGTGACCTCTGAGCTTCCTGTACCTGGATACTGTCATCTTGGTCCATACTTGGGAAATTTTCAGCCATTACTTCTTTAAATATTATTTCTACATCTGTTCGTTTTTCTTCTCCTTTGGGTATACCAATTATGCAGGGGTTATTTCACAAATGAGAGTTCCACCTTTGCTGTATTTCTGTTCCATTTTTTCTTACTGCTTTCTTTTTGCTACTCTGATTTGATGACTTTGTATGTTTTATCTTCAAGCTCTCTGAATCTTTCCTCCGTTTGATTAAGCCTGCTGTCAGAGCTTTCTATTGAGTTTTTCAGTTCAGATAATGGACTCTTTATTTGTGTGGGGTTTTTTAAATTGATTCAATTCCTTTGTCAAGTTTCTCATTCTGGTCCTGGATTGCTTTCCAGATATAATTTAATTTTCTATATGTATTTCTTTGTGACTCCATGAATATCCCTAAGAGGGTTATCCTGCATTCTCTGTGAGACATTTCATAAGTCTGTTGTTCCTCTGGGTCCATTACTGGTGATTCAGTTGTTTCCTTTGTTGGTGTCATATATATTTGTTTCTTCTCAATCTTTGTGTCTTTACATTGATGCCTGGGCATTTGAGAAGATTTCTACCTCTACTAGGTTTTATAGATGTTATTTGATAGTGTTAGACCTTTACTGACTAACATCAGAGCTTTGTCTCTGATCTGTGGTTTTGGTTAATACTAAAATTAGAGGAACTTCCCATGGGGACCAGCACTTGAGCCCTATGGTTGTGCTAAATTGCTGCTTTGCTTCTAGTTCTCTGGGGAAGGCTTTTTGTGCAGATCAGAATTTAATTTTTGGCTTTTTAATCACTTCTTGCTCTTGTGACGTCAGATATGCCTGGACTGTGTAGAAATTCCGTTCTGGGGCTGAGTCTTTCCAGCAAACTGTGTCTTCTGCAGTTCTGTAGCCCTGATCAGTCTCCACTAAGTGGGCCTGTGCCAACCAGAGGGAAGATCCACTGCCCACTCTTCACCCCAATGTTCTCCAGGTGGGTCAGCCTTCCTCCTGCTTTCCAAATGCTTGTGATGACTCACCAGCCTCTGGGTGGTTCCCATGGTTGGCTGAGGTCCCTCACTCCTATGTGTGTCCATAGGAACCCTGTCTGTGGTCTCTCTGGCCTGTGGGCTGGTGCTCCAAGGCCGTCTTCTCCCCTGAAGACTCCAGGAAACTTCACACAAAGGACTAGGTTGCAGCTTTTGCTGCTCCATGTGTTGCAGCTTCCTCCCTCTTCTTGCAGGGCTGGGCCTGAGGCAGCCGGGGCTTAAAATGGTTGGAGTGGTTTCTTCTTCCTCTCACTGCAGCTTCTCCCACCTTCATGAACTCCATGGGTCTCCCTACCTTCATGAACTCCATGGGTCTCTCTTTCTCTTTCCTTGAGCTCCAGCAGTCCCAGGTTGGCAGTATTTGCTTTTTAGTAGTTGTAAATTGGTCAATTGTATGAAGATTGATGTTGGAGGTGGACCATCTATTCCATCATCTTGATCTTATATATATTTTAATATGTGATAATGTCAGAAATAAAAAGTGGGCATTTACTTGGGAGAATCTCCAATCACAAGTGAGTCAGGCTCTGGTCAAAGGCAGTGGCTACAGGGACGTTTGCCTCTGTGAATGCTGAAGACCTCCTTTCTCATAGCTTGTTTGTTTATTAAGTTACAGTCTAAGGGAAGGTGGCTTTGCTCTCATCATTCTGCCTTTATGAGTGTTCAGCTACAGAGGCTGTTTTACTCTTCATTTGGCTCTGTGCCGTGTTAGTTATCTATAACTATATGCTAATACTACTACAAAATTAGCAGCTCAAATCAATGTACATTTATTAGCGCATATTTTCTGGAGGTTATTAGCTGGCTCTTTTGCTTAGAGTCTCACAAGCTGCAATCAAATTGTAAGTCAGGGGAGAATTCTCATCTGGAGGCTAGACTGGGGAAGGAATTGTTTCCCTTGCTATGTAGTTGCTGGCAGCCTCCATTTCCCAGTGATTGCAGAACTGAGAGCTTTAGTTCTGTTTTTTTTTTGTTTGTTTGTTTGTTTGTTTTCCCCTGGCTGTCAGTTGGAGGCCATCCTCAGTCCCTAGAGGCCACCTGCAGTTCCCTGTCATGTGGGATTTCCTAACATGGGTTTTTGCCTCCTCAGAGCCACCCAGGGAAGGAAAGTGAGAAATTCAGCCAGGCAGGTGCTGCAACCTTATGTAAAATAATCA
>NW_007755602.1:5497-7446 GCF_000696425.1 Galeopterus variegatus | reverse complement strand
CGTTTGTGGTCAGTGCCTTAGCATTCTAAATTAAAAGCATGTATGGCAGCCTTCAATGACTTAGCCAAAGCTGTTTTGTAAGAAACTGATTTACTTCTTAGGAAAATACTCTTAGTGATTTTTTTGTTATTTTCCCCTCAGCGATCCAGCAGGAGAAACAGTGTGATCAAACATCGTAAAACGGGATCTCCTCCCAAGAGGAAATTTCAATATTGCCCAATAGCCTTGATTTTATGCTTGTTTTTGCAAACCGTTTTGTTTGTAGCGATTTTAGGCATCTTCTGCTGTCCTCTCATTTATATTCCCTGTCTAAATGGTCAGGTGGAAGCAATGTTTCTAGAAGTGTGCTTTTAAACTTCCCCTTGGTGTGTAAATTCCAGATGGCAGATGCTGTGAATAATCTCACCAGTTTGACCCTTGTGTTTGTAGACCTTTCACCCCCAGCAGGATAAGCCAAGTTTAACCTTCTGCAATGGAAGCCTCTATTGCTTCGTTATCTTCATGAAGTTGCATGCTTTTGCAACTTCTCACAGTTTGTTTTTATTTCCAATGTAGTAATGAAATAATAAATACAGTCATTATCTGGAGGCTCTCGACTTCATCTGTGGTGGTCTTCTTAGGAAGGAAAAGTACACAAGGGTACCATTTTTCACCAAACAAAACTGGTCAATGAAAACCTCTTTAGTAGTGGACTAAGCCCCTTATCTCAGACTGAAGAAAGACAAACACAGGGTCTGAAGTGACACACTCAAGGTGAATAAGAACTGAAATTCAAGCTGGGCTGTCTTGCATTCTGGAAAGTGTTTTCCAACTGAACGGGAGGGGTCACCTAAGCTTGGGCTTGGATGGAAAGAGCGCGGGAGGCACTTATTAACACGCACTGTACTGAGCACAACACATCTTCAATTGAGTGTCAACTCAGATATCTGATACCCCCTAATGACCTGTAACACTGAACCTCTGATCTGGTTCTTCTACTGAACAGAATTTACTGTCTTCTGAAGCAAGCATTTTTGGTTTCACGGTGAGCATAAGAACTGTGGACCGTATTGTGTTCCCCCACCCCCACCACAAAAAATTCGTATTTGAAGCTCTACCCCTCAATGCGACTGTACCTGGAGATAGACATTTTAGGAAGTCATTAAGGTTAAATGAGGCTGCAAGGGCTAGGCCTATCTGTGATCTATTACTATAGGTATCTTCCTACAATAAGGGATTGTACCGTCCATACCTACTTGCAACCTCAACTATTACTACAATAAGGGATTATACCGTCCATACCTACTTGCAACCTCAACTATTACCTTACCTCCCCATTTCTAGGGGCTCACATCCTTAAATATTCACTGGGGTTACAGAAAGTGGAAGGTGTTTTCTCTGCTCTAGCACACATTTCCACAAGCAAAACAGTAGGTGGGTCAACTAAGGTAAAGTGTGGTTGAGGTGACGCAATCTGAGAGCTTAGTGTAACCAGAAGATTTGAGCCTTGGAGGTCACCATGTTGTTCATCACAACCTTCCCATCTGCCTGAAACAATTGCCCAATAGCTTCACTCAGTCCCTTATACTGACATGCTGCTTACACGCTTCCCTGCCTGCCTGTAACTTCTATGCCATAATCCTAGGGGAGCATGCTGGAGACCGATACAACGTGCTTAAACCATCCTCCAGTATTTGAAGTCAGCTGTTGTTTTCCTGACCCCATACGTTCAAGTCTTCTCCAGCTGACCTTTTCAGAGCATTTGGACCCAAGTTACACAGATGGGGACCCATAACGGTTGCACATTAGATGTACACAAGTTTGCTCATGATCAGGTCCCTGGATCCCGATTCTGTCATCCAGCACATTTGCTCTCCTTTTGTTTGACATTGGCAACTTCATAAAGGTACTGTACGTCCACGACAGACTCAGTAACATGTGCATTAACAACTAATCCAGCTCAAGATTAG
>NW_007755602.1:0-227 GCF_000696425.1 Galeopterus variegatus | reverse complement strand
AAGCTCTACCCCTCAATGCGACTGTACCTGGAGATAGACTTTTTAGGAAGTCATTAAGGTTAAATGAGGCTCCAAGGGCTAGGCCCATCTGTGATCTATTACTATAGGTATCTTCCTACAATAAGGGATTATACCGTCCATACCTACTTGCAACCTCAACTATTATCTTACCTCCCCCTTTCTAGGGGCTCACATCCTTAAATATTCACTGGGGTTACAGAAAGTGG
>NW_007755601.1:6250-7446 GCF_000696425.1 Galeopterus variegatus | reverse complement strand
AGTAGGTGGGTGGGGGCCACCACATGCATTGAGCCCTTCCACCCCCAGGAGGGAGTTGTGGTACTACCTGTGCCCTGTCTTCACATGCCGGTCAGGCTGCTGCTGCACAGGGAGCCTGCCAGCTACCCCTTGAAGCAGACGGCACATTACTAATGTGCACATGAGGAAACTGAGGCCCAGAGAGAGTAAAGAAGTGCCTAGGCATTGATCTTGGGTTACACAGCTGTGCTGTAAGTTTACCTGCGAGTTACCTTTCAACTCCAGTTCTCCTTGGAGGTGGAGTTCTAACAAAACAGAACTTAACCAGAGCACTTGTGAAATTTTTCTGCATCTGGTACATCCATCTCAAGGTTGAGGGTATTGCTGAGTGTCGCCGGTGTAAGACCTCACCCCACAGAGAGGCCAGGAGGTAAACAGGAGGGTTGGAGGAACATTGTGGACGCTGAGTGGGGTGAAGTCATCTTCTTCTGAAAATGCTCTGGAGGGCCTTTAACAAAGCCTCGAAGCATTTCCGTACTTGTGCCAGCTGGGTCACTTGGCAGGTATGCGACATACTTCTCTTGGCAACCAGAACCCTTGCTCGTTCACAGTCCTTTATCCCCAGTGCCACCGGATGGTCCTGTGGCCTCTCAAGGGTGTTGGTTTCTTAGGGAGCTGTATTTGGCTTAATGGTTGGCTCATGTTTTACCTGTATGAAGCGGTTTAGGCTCAATGGAGAGCCCCAATAGCAGATTTATGGGCAGGGGAGTCTATATTTCCAGGTGATCCGGCGTAAGCAAGCAGGCTTGTGCTGGGGAGAGAAGTCTAAGCATTTGATTATCCTCCTGGTAAGTTGTGCTTTGCAGAACCCAGGAAGACGAGGGAGAAGCTGCCACAGCCTTGAGCTGAGTGTTTTTTTGCCTTTCCTTTTCCCTTTATTGTGAGTTTGCTACATTGGAGTTGGGTCGTATGGTATCTTGTCCTGGCTTTAATATCTCAACGTTGTGTACTTTAAAAACCTGAAAAGGATAAGCAGCAGGAGTGTTAAAGAAAGTGGCACAGCAGGTGATGTGGGAGCCTGTCGGGCCCCCTTTCCTCTAAAATGTTTCCTGTATCTCTGATTCCCACAGTATCACATTTGGGGACTAAGACTTCGGAGGTCTGGATAAAATCACACTCCAGAGGGATGGCAGGTTAAATTGCTGCTCTTGGCCAGG
>NW_007755601.1:0-535 GCF_000696425.1 Galeopterus variegatus | reverse complement strand
CTACCTGTAAGGGGTGGGCGTTATGCTCCACCTCTTTGAGGGAGGAGTATTTATGTAGATTATTTGGAATGCTTCTATATAGGAGGTTTGTCTCTTCTCCCCTATTTATTTATTCAATCATTTATATCAGTGTGAACCCACGGATATTTATTTTATTCCTTGGGTTATAACCCAGTACTAGGTTATTTATTTCGTTGCTCAAATTGTTCCAGCTTTGGCCATTGGGAGCTCTTTCAGTTGGCTCCTGTGTCACTTTGATATACCCTTATCATTGTGGGAGCTTTTTGTTTGTTTTTTGAGTACTTCCTTACGTTTTTGGCACTGCAAGATGCTCCGGGCTCATCTTGTATATTTCTTGTCCCAGCCCTAGAATCAGCTATTTCTCCAAAGAACCCTCATCCCTTTTATTGGAAAATAGTGTTAGAAGCCAAGATCTGGGTATCAGTGGCTAGGTTATTGTAATTTCAATTTCTGTGTACTCAGCTGAGCACTGAAAGAAAAACATCTAAGTAGTAGTAGTAGCAGCAAGACATAA
>NW_007755600.1:7035-7446 GCF_000696425.1 Galeopterus variegatus | reverse complement strand
ACTGATTGTGTAAACCTATTACATTAAATAAATAAATAAATGAAAATGTATTTTTTAATGGCTCTAAGTGAAGTACAGTGTGCTTTTTGAAAACACAATATTGACGTAGAAGCCAGACACTCACTGGAGAGTAAAAGGGAAAAACTCTTGGAGCCAGGGCCAGGATACCTCTCCTATAAGATAGCATGTGACCCTGGCAAACCATTTAACCCTCTAAACCACTGTAAATGAGGGGCTGAGTTTAGTAATATTTATGAGATTCCTTCCAACTTTAGTATTGGATTTTGATACAGAGAGCAATTCTAGTGTACTGCATTCTTTGGGTTTTTCCATCCTATTTAGGCTCTAGGAAGACTTCCTTCCTTCCTTCCTTCCTTCCTTCCTTCCTTCCTTCCTTCCTTCCTTCCTTCC
>NW_007755600.1:0-3651 GCF_000696425.1 Galeopterus variegatus | reverse complement strand
CTGAAATTGTATGATCCTAAATAGGAAACTTATAAAACTGAATCCCTACTAAAACATTTTTATTTATTTATTTATTTATTTATTTTTTGTCTTTTTTTGTGTCCGGCAACGGGATCACAACCCTCGGTGTCACGCCCGCACCTCGCTCAGCCAGTGAGCGGGAACCGGTCTGTATGTGGGATCCGAACCCTCTGCGGGAGCGCCGCCGTGCTCCCAAGCGACGCACTGTAGCAGTGCGCCACCGGGCCGGCCCCCCTACTAAAACATTTTTAATTCAGCAAGTTTTCAGTAAAATGATGTTCTTAAGTTGGCCTAATCAGCTCATACATATTTACATTTCTAAGGGTCAAACATATGGTGTTTATATATATATTTAAAAGATACATGCATATTGGATATATGTATGTATATATTTTAAACAATGTATGTCTCTCTCTCTCTCTCTATATATATATATATATATAGTTATATGTGTATGTGTGTGTAAATATGTATACTTCTTTCTTTCAAACCAGGCTTTATTTCTAGATCAAATGTTTCAGTGGGGTTCTAAGTGAGTTAAAAGAAGTTAATCATAAAAACAAAGATTCAGCCTTAACAATTGTGTTATAGATAATGACAGTGTAATAAGAGGGAATTTAAGATCAGAAATTATGTGTTTTTCCCCCCACACCATGCACATGTTAAATTAACCAGTAAGCCTTGAAGCCAAGCATAGCTGATGATTATTTTATGTTATCTTGTGTTTTAAAAAATGGTCCCAAAATACTAGATTTACAGCACTGCAGAATCCCACACTGTTGCAATGCTGTCTTCAATTCAGCCACTTCATATTGAAATTTCACACACAATAATTGGCTGACCTTCACAGCTATGGCAGAAACTAATTAAAGCTGTAAGGCTGTGCTAGCAATGCTTTTGTGTGAAATGTGAAGTTTGGTGATAATGAAATATGGGGTGCAGATGTTATTGTCTTAGATAGACTGTGCCCTTGGTTCACACTAATGAAGAACAGCAATTATTAAACAAAAAGTATTTTTTACCCATTAATTATTTTGTGTTGTGATAGTGGGAATAAAAACACAGAAGCATCTCTTCTACCAGCTTCTCCCCAAAGTAATTTTATGGAACTTTACCAGCTGACTTCTATATCATTAGACATCCAGTTTTCATTCTTTTCCCCTACTGATCTTGCACCTTTGCAAGGACCTGGATGGGTTCAGAGAGCAAAGGGTAAAGGTCAAGCTAAAAATGGTCACCCATAAAGATTCCTAGACAGTTAGAGGATTAAATAAATGAAGCTTTTTGGAAATAACTTCACATGCCCAACAGAGATGTCGGTAGAAATATGATGCCCTCCACACTGTTGGTGTACAATAGACAAAGGTCATTGCTGCTATTGAAGTGCAAGTAGAGAAATAAAGCAGGCCTGTGCTCTGTTTCTTGGTTGTTAGGAGTCTGGGTTTCTACTAATAGGTCAGTGTGACTTGCAAGAGTTCCACTGAGTCGAATACAACAAATCACAGATTTGCAGCAACTGAAGAAAAACACTAAAATGAAAAATCACATTGTTTTGTTGAGCCGTAACTTTTCATGAGCTAATGATCTAGTCTGCTTCTCTTTATCCCTCTCCTCATTGACTTTATTTTTTATTTTATTTTACTTTTTCCTCATTGACTTTGGGCTATTCAGTTCTTATTAACAGGGGAGAAGTGGGAGGGACATGAGTTAAGCATAAATTGGCCAATTTCCTTATTTGGGGAAGGAGATTATAAATAGTACATTTAACAATTACTCGTGTAATTTTCTCTGTATTCCATGTCCCATATCATGAGAATACATATGGCTACTACATTGGGCCCTATATTATGGTATTGTCTAAGAGGCGTCAGCTACTAGAACACAGCAATGATGGGGATGGGGAATGGCAGGGGAAGCAGTAGGTAGGTGAGATCAAGTGGATCATGCCACCTCCGATTAGGAAGGGAAACAAATGATAGTGCCTTGGGAGGAAGAGGATTAACGATCATGGAAATACTATGAAGAGGAAGGAGCACTGTAGGGATTAGAGGAGGCCTATATACCATACATTGGGCTCTACTTTCTTGATGGTTGTGCCACTTGCAAATATATATAGTCTTTAGGTAACAGAATATTCTGGTTTTGAATTTGAGGATTAATTACTATAGCAAATGATGAGTACAAAGACTGTTGGGATTATGTGTCTCTTGGTTTGGGGGAGTGAGTAAGAACTTCACTTGTATGGAGGATAGCTATGTATTGTTAAGGGGAAACATAGACTTGTTTTGTTGTAAAGAAGTTCAATTGTATGCAGATGGGCGCATATAGAAGCTGAGTAGTCAAAGAGGTGGACTATGTCATTTATTAGACTATGGCCTCTCAGTTCCAAATGTACCCCTCATTGTCCAGCATTAATGGGGCGTTTCTCCTGTGTCAGCTTGTACAATGTTAAATTTTTTCAGTAGAGGGCACTGGAGGGACACTACAGGAGGAAAGGGCTTTTCTTCCTGGTTCCGGGGTGTTTTCTGCTTGCTCCTGTAGTGTAAGGTGTCCAGAAACTCATGGGACAGTACTGGTGCTCAGCACCGGTGAATTTCAGCAGCATCATCCCCTTGCATCACTTCTCTCAGCAACCCAGAGGGCAGCATAGCAGAGTTCCACTTTTGC
The DNA here is from genome assembly GCF_000696425.1 of Galeopterus variegatus. Taxonomy (NCBI): domain Eukaryota; kingdom Metazoa; phylum Chordata; class Mammalia; order Dermoptera; family Cynocephalidae; genus Galeopterus; species Galeopterus variegatus. Next base: position 963 of record NW_007755600.1, on the reverse strand, counting down.
AGCAAACCTATATGCCAAACTTATGATCATGCCCTCTCCAAGGGGGACTGGACCTCAGCCCTTGAAGGGGGAGGAGCTTCACTGGGTCCTCTGTTGCAGCCCTAGAGGTAGTTGGTGTTCCCAATATCTGCTATTTTTGTAATCTTACCTCCTAATAGGCAAGAATTACCTACCCCTACTAGGTAATCCCCTCTTGTAGTTAATAAGTATTTTCATTAAGCTTTCTTTGTTCAGATTACTGTGTGGCTTCTGTCTCCCGATTGGAACCTGACTGATTCAATGACCCTCCCATCTTCAATTCAACACTTTATAAAAGAAGTAAATGAATTTTTTTATCAGCATGACTGAGTTAAATATAAAAAGTGTGCTGGGCAAGGAGGTATTGGTAATAGTAGAAAGATGAAATAGAGAATATAATTGAAGCAAATGTCAACTTTCAGAAGAAATAGCCATGAATTACAAAAGATTGCAATCACATGCCATCTTCAGTATAAGGAACAAAGCAAGAATGTAACAAAACTCTTAACTTTACCATATACTAAATAAAGCAGTAAATTAGAAAGACCAAAAATGCAAAAAGGTGATCTTGAGGGCACATTGTCCCATGTTAAAATGACAGAATATTCATTTGGAGATTACAAAAGGCCTCTAATGTTAAATTCTTTGGTCCAAAACATGAAACATTTGATTTGGAGTGGTCCTGGCTTACAGCATAGAAAGAAACATTGGATTGTCTAAATCTCATGAACTGATTTCAGTCCTATCACCATTCATCCTGAATACATCTCCAATTCATTTATTTGAGGCAGTCTCCACAGCCTGGCTAAATTGTATAGACACAAGATTAAATACACTGCCCTCTCTTTGCAGCATAATCATCATTTCCTCAGCAAATGTACCATTACATGCAATATGATCAATAATGGAGTGGATGCAGTTAAATAGAGCAGTAAAGAGACCTAG
>NW_007755599.1:7153-7447 GCF_000696425.1 Galeopterus variegatus | reverse complement strand
GGAAGGAGACTCGACAGGAGATGAAATGTGTGTTTCTTGTGTTGTATCTTCCTGTACATGCTCTTTGAGGACTTTTGATCTTCCCATGCCTTCTAAATATTCTGTGTACACACAGTTTTGAGATTACATATTTGAATTCATTTATTTTAAAATCAATAACTAAGCGGTTATGTTTTACTTAGGATAAGATTTTTCATTTATTTTCTCATATCCTAAATATAATCTTGTTTTTTAAAGAATTTCAAAAAAAAAAAAAAAAGAATGTCACAATGGGCTATTAATTTAAAGATTTTT
>NW_007755599.1:3198-4336 GCF_000696425.1 Galeopterus variegatus | reverse complement strand
GAGAAGTTTTATCATTACAAAGGTACAGAATGTTTTGGCAAATACATGTACTTTGATATAATAAAATGTATCTCTTTAAAATTCCTTTAAACAGGATTTGTTTAGGACAGCAGCATTTAAAAATCCTTTGCTAGGGCCGGCCCGGTGGCGCACTGCTACAGTGCGCCACTTGGGAGTGCGCCGACGCTCCCGCCGAGGGTTCGGATCCCACATACAGACCGGCCGCTCACTGGCTGAGCGAGGTGCGGGGGCAACACCGAGGGTTGCGATCCCGTTCCCGGTCCCCGTCCGGTACGGGTGCGACACTGAGGGTTGCAATCCATTGCCGGTCACGAAAAAAGACAAAAAGGGAAAAAAATAAAAATCCTTTGCTATAGTTTCAAAAACATTTCTTTTTATAATCGATCTTTGTAGTTCTTAAAAGCATAAGGTACGTGCATTAGGAAACCATGAGAGAGATTCTGCAGACTTAGGACCAAGCCAAATCCAACCCTTTAACTAGTAACATTCTACCATTACATGACATTAATAAATAACCTTCAAAGATGGCTATGAATGAAGCTTTGCTTTGTAGCAGAAATACTCCAGTACTTCAAAGATGCTACAGCTGGGGGAAGTATCTTGTAAACAAAGAAAAAACACCTAAGACAGCTTTTTTACTTTGAAATGATTTTAGAGTACAGAAGTGGTATTGTAGTGCTAAGCCAGTTCCCTTTTACATGGTTTTCCATCTGAATCCATGCTTGGGGGCTCAGATTGGAGAAGCGTGGACAAGGAGAGGAAGGGGACAGGATGGTGGCATCGTCACCCACTGAATGTACCTGCCAGGAGAGGAGAACCATGAACGATTTCCCCAGAGGGCTGGTAGCCAGCCAATTCCCAAATAACCAGGGTCTGAGAAGTAGATCCCTGCTTGGATTTGGTGAAAAAGGGTTATAAGTGGTCTGCATTAGTGAGGGTAAAGGCCAAGCTGCTATAACAAGGAGGCCCAAAATAGGGTGGCTTATCAAAAATAGAGGTTTATTTCTTTCACTTGACAGCTCTGTGGTGAGCGGGCCAGACTGGCAGGGAGGCTGTGCTCCACATGGTCATCCTGAGACCCAGGATTCTCCATACTGTGGCTCCACCACCCCTCAGG
>NW_007755599.1:0-1850 GCF_000696425.1 Galeopterus variegatus | reverse complement strand
TGTGCTGACTCCCTTGCAAAGGTTACTATTATTCGGACTTCTGTTCCTATTAATTAGCATTGTCTGTTCTTGACGTTGACATCAGTGAAAGCACACAGTGTGTACGCTTTTGTGTTGGCTTCTTTCACTCAACATAATTGCTGTGAGATGCATCTGAGTTTTTGCATATTGGCAATTAATTCCCTTTTATTGTTGTATAGTATTCCATTTTATGAATGGACAATTTATTTGATGGACCTATGGATTGTTTCCTGCTTTGACTATTATAAATAAAGCTACTGTGGACAGTCTTATGTATATCCTTGGTATGCATTTGTACTCATCTCTCTTGGGTATAAACTTGTGAGTTGGATTGCTGGGTCATGGGGTAGACATATGTTCAGTAGGTACTGCCAAGCTATTTCTCAAAGTGGTTGAATGAGATTATACTACTACTAGCAAGCAATGTATGAGTTCTGATTGCTCCACACTGTCACCAATACGAGGGATTATCAGTCTTTTAAACTTTAGCTGTTTAGTGGGTGTTTTGTTGTGTGTTTTATTTTATGTGCTTGAAAACATTTTTCTGAGATGGGATCCATAGGTTTTACCAGACTCTCCAAGGAGTTCATTGCACAGCAGATTCTAAGACCATTGCGTTAGATCATAGTCCTCACATGTCTGGACAAAGCTGGACACTTGGGTTTTCCAACTGGAGGAAAGAACAAAGAGCACAAGTCCAGGACAAGCAATTTCCTTTTAAGCAACAAGATGGAAGTTGCTCATTGCTTAGTCATTCAGCAACTCAGTCACTTGGCCACGCCTGGTTTCAAGAGTACCTGGGAACTGCTCTCTCTCTGGGCAGCCAGGGGCTCAATTTACACTCTGTTAACACAGAAGAAGGGGTGATTGACTGCTAATGGTCTCCACCACAAAATGCTGTTTACCAGTCCTACCGATTTTTTTGAAAGGTAGACTTCCACAGCCCTATAAATGGATCTACCCTCAGGGTGAGGAAGGCTGAGTCAGCCCGGCTGCTCCATCCTGCCTTTAGTTGTCTGGGCCTGGGGAAATCTCCTGGGGAACCAGGTGCTGGGTTTCAGGCCTATTGCTGAGCCTGCCACCCAAGCAAACATGTAAGGTGACCAGGTTCGGGAGGTTTTCCAACAATGAATATACCAGACTCGATAGTTTAGATGGTGTCGGTAAATAACTGCATCATCTGAGAATGAGTAAGGTAGTTTTCTTGGGGTCTTGCAGAAGAATGCTGAACGTGTTGGTACCGATGGCCTGACTCATGCCTCTGTCAAATACCATGGGTGGCTCATTACTATCTAACACGATTGCCAAAAATATGCTGAAACTTTTCTTGGAAGTTTTCATACTGTCTCACCAAAGGCCTCTCCAGACATCCATAAACAGACTTGTACCCACTTCTCTGATGGGTATAGTGGCCACCCGAGGACACCTGTGGGCCCAGAGACAGCACCCCAATTCCTCCTCTCTACACACTTAAACAGCAGCTGTAGAAGAAAGCAAACGCCGAGGCAGGGAGAGGTGAGAATGTGCCCCGTGGAATCACATAAACAGAATCCAAAATACATAGTTGGATTACTCAGGAATCAGGGAAGGGTACTTTGGCCTCACTCCTACCAATGCCAAATTGTTGGAAGAGGCTTTGTCATGTAATTCCATCTCTTCTCGCAGAGTGACAGAGATGCAAAAGATGACTCAGAGCCCATGTATTCAGAGCAATGAGAAGCCTGAAGGGACTGCACCAGGGAAAACTCCTTCAAGAGAGGAGAGCCCAGGCACAGCCTGGAGTCAGTTTTTGCCTCAGTTTTTATTGTAAAGACAAGAAAGTTACAGAA
>NW_007755598.1:7116-7447 GCF_000696425.1 Galeopterus variegatus | reverse complement strand
GCTGACAACTCAGCTGGGGACTTATCATTATGTATTGGACCTTGCAAATGCTTTTTTTCTCTATTCCAATCTCAGCTGATAGCCAAGATCAGTTTGCCTTCACGTGGGAAGGAAGACAGTGGACCTTTCAAATATTGCCCCAAAGTTATCTGCATAGCCAAACCGTCTGTCATGGTTTGGTGGCTGGGGACCTAGCCAGGTGGACTAGGCCCAGCACGGTTACAATGTTCACTACATTGATGATGTGTTACTAACCTTTGATTCTCTTATAGATTTAACCCAGGCAGCTCCAATGCTGCTAAGTCATTTGAAACAATGTGGGTGGGCTGTG